>NW_024543084.1:14490000-14712500 GCF_018167655.1 Microtus oregoni | reverse complement strand
CTCACTCACTAAGCAGGGGGTATTCTGGGAGGGAAAAGCAGATAGGAGAGGCCCTAAGGGCAGAGCCAGGGACTAAGGGGCTGAGTCAGGGACTAAGGGGCAGGGTCCCTGGGCAGATGGCAAAGTTAGGAGATCAGGTCCAGAGGCCTGCAGGGCTAGACACAGGTCAAGGAGAAACCCTTTAGAAAGCAATGGAGGAAGCCCTCTGAGGTCTTGCCCTGACCGCCTCATGTGTGCACACAGGTGCACACTCATGTACATGTAACACACACACACACACACACACACACACAAATCATTAAATATATTTTAGAAAAAAACACAGAGATACAGAGCGGATTCTGCCTTCCTGTTGGCTGTCCGCTTTGCTGTCTGCCCAAGGATGTGGGCCAGCCTTCCCCAACCTCACTACCTCCAGCCAGGTTTCAGGTGAGCTGTGGCCGTCCAACATGCCGCTCCTTCTGTCTGGAATGCTTTTCCCTTCTCTCTGACTTCCTTCCACTCTGTGTTTGGGTCTTGGAAAGCCATGGCCTCCCCCAGGTACCCTGCCTTGGCTTCCTTTCTCACTGGAGCGACTGCTCCTACCCCTCCTTGAGCACCGGGCACCCTTACTCCTGAGTGCACCCCGTCCTACAAGCCAGTCTGAATGTCACTCGGGAAATCCCCTCTTCTTGAGGGCACCCTGAGGGCGTGGAGCCTGACCAAGAGTGGGGACTCAGAACCCTTTAGTTGAGGAAGACAGATGTCTGGGTGCAGGGAGGCTGAGCAGAGGATGGTGTCAGTGCATGCATGCAAAGGTGTGTTCCCTCATTTACAATGGGAGACAGTGATTTGGCCAAGACCATACCTTGAAGAAGGAAAATGGACTGAGCGAGCCAGTCCCCAAGGAGGTTTCAGGTCCTCTGTGATTGTCTGGCTGTGAGGGAGATGAAGAGTGACCTCAGGAGAGGAGAGGAAAAGGAGAGAGCTCGCCTGCAGCTGGGGACACACTGGCTCCTTCCTCCATGACCTCTCTGTGACCCCACCTGTGCAGCCTGGGCCTCTCCACAGAATAGGAGGAGGGGCTGAGACCTCCCAGTGTCACCAGGGGACCAGAGCCTGGACTGCCAGTCTGTCCAACATTCCCATCCCCCAACTACTCAGGCCAGGCAGAGGTCAGAGGAAAGGGGGGCCCTGCCTCCCCTTGCTGGCTAGTGTGGGCTTGAGGCAGCTCCTACTGGGTTGCTTCAAGCTATGCACCACACCTCTCTGACAGCTATCCAGGGCTGTGTAAAAGGACCCGATACCTTACTGCACTTCCTACAGCACCATAGCTGCGAATGAGCTTCGTGCAGCCTGGATCAGAAAGACTGGGATGTGACTGGGATGTGGCTCTGGCACAGTGTTTGTTTGGCTTACATGCACAAAGCCCTGTGCTCCATCCCCAATGTCTCAACAACCTGGTGTGGTGACAAGCACCTGCCATCCCAGCCAGAACTCAGGAGAATCAGCCATACAAGGTCACCCTAGGCTACATAGTGAGTTCCAGGCCGCCAGAACTGCAGCGTGCGCCTATGTCTCAAACAAATAAATCCTAACCCAGGAGTACCTGAGCAGAGGTGGGGTGGGCTTTGCTCCCATTTTCCCTTCCTCCTTCTCACACGCAGGACCCTGAAGAATGTCCCAGGATGCCCCTGATAGGCTAGGACATATCTTCCATCAGTCTCTTAGTACTAGCTGGTCAACTCAGGTTTGCTGTGTACAGGGGCACCGATGGAATCCACAAAACAGGCCTCTCGGCCATGCTGCCATTGTGACTGTCAGCTCACAGCACACGGCCTCTGCCATGTCCTCTCAGACATTCGCTTCTTCTGAATACTGGGTCCCCCAAGGCCTGAGGTCTGTGGCCCGATTCTGTTCCTCTTCTGCCTGAGCCTCTCTCTTGTTCTCCCAGCTCCCAGCCAGTAGAGAGGGGCTTTGGTACAGCCCTGTGCTAGACAAAGATAGGCGACCTGGTTTCTGTTTGCTTTTCGGCAGTGCCGGAAGTGAACCGAGTGCCTCTGCACACGCGGGCAAGGGCTGCATCGCTCGGCCCCAGACACAATCCTTCGCTTGGCTCCAGGCCTCACACAGACGGTCCTTGGAGCCTTCTCCATCTCTTCCCGAAACCACACTCCAGCTCTCCCCCTCCCCCTGCACCCTGTCCACCCTAATCCCTTCACACATGCTGTCCCCACAGACTGCAAGCTCCCACTCTTGAACTGTCTGCTCTAAGGCCACTCCTTCTAGCTTCTCCCCCAGGGGTCAAATAGCCCCATGGACTGTCTTAATCTGACATGGCTTCCAGTGTCCATCATGGTCAGCCAGCTACACCTACCATGCCGCCTCCCCTTATGATCTGGCCTACCTTATCGCCTCTGCTGGGTACTGTTGCCAGTGTCCTCTCTCACCAGGGCAGATGTTGTGATCCAGCTGCCCTCACTCCCACTGACTGACAGCAGAACTTTCTTGTGGTCTGTAATTGACAAGGATGTTTGTGTTCTTTCTGGCTGGTGGGTCTCCACAGAAGGAGTAGAGGTATAAAAGGTTGCTGGGCAAAATAAAGGTTGCTGTTCTTCCACCAGGAAAGAAGCTTCCGTGCCTCAATCCCAGCACCCCCCCCCCGCCAGTCTTGGCTATCTCTGAAGTTGTCCCAGCTTTCTTTTTTTAAAAAAAATATTTATTCGCTTATTTTATGTATATATAATATTCTGTGTTCATGTATGCCTGCAGGCCAGAAGAGGACACCAGACCTCATTACAGATGGTTGTGAGCCACCATGTGGTTGCTGGGAATTGAACTCAGGACCTCTGGAAGAGCAGCCAGTGATCTTAACCGCTGAGCCATCTCTCCAGCCCCCGTCTTACTTCCTATGCTGTGATAAGCAGCATGACCAAAAGCAGCTTCGGGAGGAGAGGGCTTACTTCAGCTTCTCAACTCTCGGGTCACACCCGTCACTGAGGGAAGTCAGGGCAGGACATCAAAGTGGAGCCTAAAGAAAGGCCCTGGAGGAGTGTTGCTTACCGGTTTGTCCCTCACTGATTGCTCAGCCTGTCTCTCAGAGCAGCCAGGATCGCCTGCCCAGGGTGGCACTGCCCACAGTGTGCTGGGTATCCCACATCAATCACTGAGACAATGGCCCACAAGCCAATCTCGGTGTTTTCTCTTCTCAAATGACTTTAGCCTATGCCAAGTGGACATAAAACTCGCTGGCACACAGGGTCTCTACAGAGTGCCCTGGGATGTCAGGGTCACACCAGAGTAAGCACAGCGGTGAAGGAATAGCGGGAAATCAGACTCGTGATCCCCCTCAGGGAAGGGCCTGTGTTGGCTCCATCCCTTGGGACTTCTTTCTGTTCTCTAAATTTGCTCCTCCCGCCGAGAAGCCTGTTCTGAGGCCTGAGAGTCTAGTCTACACTTAACTGCTGTGCCTCATTAGGCAGAGGCCCTACCTCTCTGGGCCCTAGATCCCCATGTGTATAATAGAGACCATGCTGGTCCTGATGCGGGGAGAGGAGGGAGACAATCCCGTTGCTCCAGGCTCAGCACAGGCAGGGAGCTGGGGGAAGGCACAGGGCATGGTCTCCCCAAGGGCACTGTGCCCTGGTTTGCAGCAGGCCTTAAGAGCGTCTGTAGAGAGCACTCTGAGGACCTGCCTGGAAGGGATGAGGGGAGGTGGAGGAGAGATTGTGTGAATGTGGGTGGGTGTGAAGCTGGCGGGAGAGCCTTTAAAGGAAGGAGGGATGGGGGATGAGCTGAAAACCGTGCGCAACGCAACCCGCAGAACGGAGAAGCCTCCAACAAGGCTGAATGAGGGAGCAGAGAAAAGCTTCAAGAAATCAGGAGGAGACACCCTGGATCCTGGGGTACAGTTTGAGTCAAAGGCCTGTATTCTGTTGTGGAGACCCCAGTTGGAATCCGCGCTGGGGTACAATCTTAAGTACAACCTAAGTTCATCCTAGTACTGGGGCCCGATCCCTGAGTCGGAGAGCATGGTTTGTAGCTTGTAAACCCCCATCCCCTGTGTCTCCACACAGTGGCCTTCGCTCTGTGAGTGTCCGGACCTCGCCTTCCTCCCCTCAGAAAAACCCCAGTTCTGCCAGCTCTGCGCCTTTTAATACAGCAGCTCTATAAAGATCCCACCACGCAAGCGCAGTCCGTGCTGCTGTGACTAACGCCGCTGGTGGGGTGGTTTACAACAGCCGACATTCACCACTTACAGGGCTAGACAGAGGTGGGGACGAGGACTCCAGGTGGTGAGGACCTGCTTCAGGGTTCATTGTCGTGCTGACAGCTGGCACTGCGAGAGACAAACAGGCTCCCGGAGGCTTCTTCCAGAAGGGCCGTTCCTGGCACCAGAGTTTCCCACCTCCAAAGTATACTACTTTGTTTGTTTAATTTTATGCTTAAGAGTATTTTGCCTCAAACTAGGTGGCGGTGGCGCACGCCTGTAATCCCAGCACTTGGGAGGCAGATGCAGGCCAATCTCTGTGAATCTGAGGCCAGCCCAGTCTATAAAGAGAGCTTCAGTACAACCAGAGGTGTTACACAGAGAAACCCTGTCTCAAAAAACCCAAAACGAAAGAGTGTTTTGCCTCTGATGTATATGAATTGTGTGTGTGTGCTGTAAGAAGTATTAGAGCTTGTATTAGCCCGCCTACTGGGGCATGGCCTCTCTTAATATTGACAGGGGAAGCCGAGTGTGCGTTTGCCCCTTCTCTCTCGTTCCCCTTGCTCCATGCCAGTCGGCTGCTCCTTTGGTTCTTGTGATTCAACCAGTCAAGGGGAGAATTCTGATTTGTGAGTCTACCCCTTAATAAATGCCTATCTATTTCTTATTTCTGAGCCAGTGTGGGATTTCTTTTAAGCATCCAACAGCCATAACTCCGGGTGTGTTTGTGTGTGTGTGTGTGTGTGTGTGTGGTGTGTGCGCAGTGTCCATGGAGTCCAGCAGAGGGCGTTAGATCCCCTGGGACTGGAGTTACAGGTCTTAGATGATTGTGAACCTCCATGTTCATGCTGAGAACTGAGCCTGGGTCTTCTGCAAGAGCACGCAGTGTTCTTAAGTGTTCTTAACTGTTGAACCATCTCCCTTCCCTCTTTATTCTTTTTTTTTTTTTTTTTTTTTTTTTTTTGGTTTTTCGAGATAGGGTTTCTCTGTGGCTTTGGAGCCTGTCCTGGAACTAGCTCTGTAGACCAGGCTGGTCTCGAACTCACAGAGATCCGCCTACCTCTGCCTCCCGAGTGCTGGGATTAAAGGCGTGCGCCACCATCGCCCGGCCCCTCTTTATTCTTAAATTTCTAATTATGTGTATGTATGTGGGGAGGGATATATGTATATGAGCAGAGATACCACAGGAGGCCTCTGATCTCCTGGAGTTGGAGTTACAGGTGATCGTAAACTATGGATCTAGCTGGTGGCGATCAAACTCTGGTCACCTGAAAGAAGAGCAGGTGCTCTTAATCCCTGAGTCATCTCCCTCTCCAGGCCAGGCCACTCCTTTTTTTTTTTTTTTTCTTTTTTTTTGGATTTTTGAGGCACGGTTTCTCTGTAGCTTTGGGGCCTGTCCTGAATACAACTAGCTCTTGTAGACCAGGTTCACCTCAAACTCACAGAGATCTGCCTGCCTCTGCCTCCCGAGTGCTGGATTAAAGGTGTGTGCCACCACCGCCGGCTCAGGCCACGACTTCTGAATAGCATCCACAATAGAGACAGCAGTTTAAGAGGGGGGCAGTAGGAGGTGATGTTCAGACCACATACCTGATCTCCAAATGCGGCCACTTTTTTGTATGTTTGTTTGTTTTGGGACAGGATCTCACGTAGTCCAGGCTAGTCTCAAATTCACTAAGTAGCTCTGGATGACCTGCGACCTTTCTGTTCCTACCTCCCTTTCTGGGATTATAGGCAAACCTCCCTGAGTCTCACAATCTGAGTACTGGAAGTTAGGACTTCGACCTGTCTATTTGAGGTCATCACTCCCCCCACCCTACCCCACCCCGCCATGACAAGTCTTGGTCTAAGTTATCCTGGAGGAGGCTTTTTTTTGTTGTTGTTGTTGTTGTTTTTTCGAGACAAGGTTTCTCTGTAGCTTTGGAGCCTGTCCTGGAACTAGCTCTTGTAGACCAGGCTGGCCTCGAACTCACAGAGATCTGCCTGCCTCTGCCTCCCAAGTGCTGGGATTAAAGGTGTGCGCCACCACCGCCTGGCTGGAGGAGGCTTTAAAAAAGGGCTGGTGTACCTAGTATTTTGGGGGGTGTGCCCCTAGGGGCAAAGGTGAACGGTAGGGGAGACAGGTAATAGGCAGCAGGGGAGAGAATTAATGTGGACATGCATTGTTGATTCTCCGTGGCTAAAGCCAGGGCCCAGCCCTTGGAGCCACCAGAATTGCCCATTCAAAGGCAATAGTTACTATTGATTCTGGATGCAATATTGATAGGGTCTAGAATCAGCAAGGAGCTGAGCCTCGGGCCATGCCTATGAAGGATCATCTGGATTAGGTTAGCTGAGCTGATCTATGCTAACTGCCGGGCTGAATGAAAAAGAGAGAGCTAAAGAGCAAGCACCAGTCCCTCTGCTTGTGACACAGGTGACCAGCTAACTCAAGTCTGTTCTCAGGATGCCCCTGCCATGGTGAGCTGTAGCCCCCAACTGTGACCCAGATCAAATCTTTCCTCCCTTCAGCTGTGTGTGTCATGTGTTTCATGACAGGAACGTGTCAAACGCCTGCCTCTTGGTACTTGGGCCTGGGTCCCCTCCTCTGCCCACCTCTGTGGGACTGCTGAGGTTTCTGTGGGGACAGTACCTTTCACCTGGTGGCATCAGAGAAGGAGATGAGATGCGGATACAGGCACTGTGTATTGTGCCTGAGCCACAGGGGCTGGTTCCACAGTTGACCTGGGTTAGGCCACCAAGCCAAGAGGGGCCAAGAGGCTCGGGACTGCTGATCCACCTATGCAGCCCAGCTTGGCCCTGCTGCCAAAAGCCCCTTCGAGGTGCTTGCATCCTGCACGGGAACCTTCAAGCATGGTTTCCACACAGAAATGGCACCTCCTTTCTTTGCCCATTGGTCCTGGCTTGAAGACCCCTTTGTCATGAGATGCAGCCGTGGCTTTGAGTTCAGTGAGTCCTGGGCTGTGCTTTTCCCTCCCGTTCCCAGGTAACCAAGATTTCAACCTGGCAGACTGGAGCTGTGCGAGGAGAAACACAGGTCCACCCCGGAGATGTGGCAGGGCCCAGAGACCATGTGTCCAGTGTCTGAGGACACATCACCACCACTGCTGTGGTTAGCTCTCAGCTCATGGTGCTGGGCCCATTGCTTGCTCCGATATCTATGAAGCCATTGCTCTAGGGAAGACCAACGGCATCATGACCTTGTCCTCACTGTAACCCTCTCTAGTCATTGAATGCATCCCTTCATCTTAGCGTGGTGGACTCCTTTGAATCAGTCACCATGGTGTTTTACACCCCGGGAAGCTGGGACCACCCAAGGGCACAGGACAGGACAGCAGAGGTGGCTGGTCCTCCTGGGGCTGGCCCATCTGTCCAGCTTGGATAGCAGGGTTCCTGTCTCTCGAAAGTGTTGCCTGCCTGCTGTCCTGGCCCAGGGCATGTCCAAGAGGCCAAAGTCACCAGATGGTCATGCAAAGCAGCTGCTGTTTGGACCCGCAGAGGCCTTTTGGAGATGGCTGGCAGCCAGAGCCACCGAGGGAAAGGACAATGAGACTTCACGGCCAGTTTCTGTCTGGAATGCCATGGTCCCTGGTAAGGGGTAAGCTCTGGGGTCAGACAGACCTGAGCTTACTCCTCCCAGCCTCCTAGCTGTCTGCGCCGACCTTGGTCTTGGGTTCCTCTCTCCACTCTGGCCGACTGAGGGCCTGCAGGCATCCTAGGTGGAAGGTCTTCACCCAGAGACGCTGTTTAACTAGAGCCAAATTCCCAAGCAGGGTGCAAGGTCCTTGACCAATCAAAACACAGAGAGTTCACCGGGCCTGCCTAGGTCACATGACAGGCTGAAGTCCATTGCTGCCTCTTTCTAGTGCTTTTGATCACACTCCAAAGGACAAGGAAGGTAGATGTGGAGGAACGGGGCAGGGAGACACAGGGAAGTTTGCAGTCTTGTGTTGACCCCATACGTGGGGCCTCCCCATAGCAGACACTCACCCAATCCTTGCTAAACAACCTAGTAAATATTTAGGCAGGAGAACGGCTAGGTGGATGAGTGGATGGATGGGTGTACAAGCAGCCCAGCAAGAGGGTGACACCCAGTTCTCTGTTGTCCCGAGTCCCAAGCACAGCTAGCACCCTAGCCGCCAGTCCTTTCCTTCTTCCTGTTGGCTGAGTCACTGCCCTGGGCTTGTCCCAGAGATGGTAACACAGAAGAAAGGAAGACACAGAGAGCATCAGGACCTCACCCTCAGCTCTGAAATGAGGAAACGGAGGCAGGCAGGGCAGAGTCCTGACCTCACCACTTCCCACAGCTGCTATGAGCCTCTACCCCTGCCTGGCTCCCTCACTGCCACAGGGGCAGTCTTAAGCCTCTTTTGCTGGGTTTCTGGAAACTGGGGGTGGGGTGGGGCCAGTCAGCACATCTGATTCCCGGAGGCCTTGTCAGTCATTCTCAATCCTCCACGTGGCTCCCGGGAAGCCCTGTGGCCTCTGCCCAATGAAAACCCCCACCCTCCCCACCGAGTTTCTTCCTCTTTATCCTTTCTCTTAGGCCTCTCTTGTCCTCCTCCAGGGTTGGGTAGCAAGACCCAGGAGCCTAACTCTGCCTCCTGTGACCTTGGGGTGGTCCCCAACCTCTCTCTGGAGCCCAGCCCCCCAGGCTCCAGGAGTCCTTGGCCACAGGCAGGGGCTGTCTTCTTTCTCCTCTTTCTGTCGGTGGATAACCACCCCCACCCTCACCCTGCTCTTTAGCCCCTTCCCTTTCTCTCTCCATCTCATGGACTCTCCCATAGGGAGACTCCCACCCACAGCCGGCTTCTCCCTCCTCCACCCTCCCTCCTCAGAGAATGCCAAGTCTGCAGCTTTCCTGCGACCTTGAATAGGCAGCAGCTTGGAGCTTGCCTGGGAGAGCCCAGGGAGGGGCCTCAGAGCGGAGCCCTGCAGGTTAGTCCTGACTAGGTGTCGGGACTGCACCGTGATGTCCTGCAGTCTATCCCTCTATCCCGTTTACCTCTGCTTTATTTCCACCTGCTGGCCCTTACCATCTCCCTCACTGTTTCCTTCTTGCTCGCTACCTTTATGGCACACCCTACTGTTAGAAGCCAGTTGCAGAGAGGTGCAGATTCTTGGCTTCTCTGTTTAGAAACGCCTGGACCAGGCCTGGCACACCGTAGTTGCTCAAAGCCAGGATGTGAATTGAAAAGCACTCCCTGCTCTAAACAACACCGTTCACTGAGCTGTCCCTGGACGCCACCTCACAGGTCTACGTGCCTAACATCGTGCCAGGATTCTATGGGACTCAGTGCCCTGAGGCACTCAGTACTAGGCTGTGGAGTCTAGACCTGAACCCATGCGTTCTCCGTCTTTCCTCCCGTCACCGCCTCTTTCCAGCCTGGGGTGGCAGGTGCATCTTTGGTCCCCTCTGGAGAAGCAGGTCAGCCAAACGCCTCCGCCCAGGCCTCACGGCCACCCCCATCCCGGCCACCGCGAGCTCAGCCCGCGCCCACCGGGAGCCGGGGAGGGAGAGAAAAATGAGTTTTCCCGGCGCCCGGTGGCGGTGTCAATTGATCGCGCGCGGGCGGGGGCGCGCGGCGGGCTGGGGGCCTGGCTCGCAGCTGCCGGCGCGCAATTATCGGGAAAAAACCCGGGCGGCTGCGGCGCTGAAATTAGTTATCGATCCCTCGGCGGGGCCGCGCTCGACGCTGACGGCTGCAGACCCCGGCCGGGCCCGGGGGTGGGGCCTACCCGGCACTCCCGGGCATCCCCCTGCTCCCGCTCACCCCGCCGCCCATTGGTGCTCAGTTGACCGCCCTGCCCTCCTCCACAAGCCTGCCACTGCCAAGGGCTCAGCGCGCGCGCTGTGTGTCTGGGTGCCTGAGAAAGTTCGAGAATCTTCTGAGCCTCAGGCTGCTCAGCTGTAAGCCCAGGCTGGGGTCGTTCCTGAATCTTGATCCTGAAAGAAGCCTCTGGCGGGCTTGTTGGGAACATTGATACGTTTTATTTTATCGTTTACATTTATTTACTTAGTATGTGTGTGGCACGTGTGTGTCTGTCCCCAGGTCAGTGCAGGTCCTGGAGACAGAACGCATGTTGTCCGGCTATGTGGCAAGTTCCTCTCTCTGCTGAGCCGTCTGACTCAAGCCGGACGTTTATACATTTTATACAAAGTACGGATTCTTTGCAGAGGTTCCGGGAGACATAACATTCCATCTTCCAAATGAGGAAACCAAGTTAGCAAAGGCAGACAGGTGGACATACAAGTGAGCAGCCGCCTCAACACTCCAGAGCCCGGAACCCGGCTAGGAGAGAGGCTGGGGAGTGGGTTGAAGTGGCCTGGCTTCTCAGGGAGAGGCTGGGGGGGGGGTTTAGTCTGGGCACCTGCAGAGATTTGCAGCTTGGGAGTATGGGGGAGATGGCAGCTTGCACCCACCTCTCATCTCAACAGCTAGGAAAGGAGAGAGGCTCCAGCCAGGGGGAAGGAGCCTGGCTTCACTGGTCTCACCCAGGCCTTCTAAACTAGGTGTGTGGGGGGGGGGGGCGGGGGTAGGCCTGTGTCTCCTGAGGCTCTTTTGGGTACTACTGTCCACCTGCCAGCCACAGGTGGGTGGATGGGTGGAGTTAAAACAACAACAAAGGTCTTTCTGTGTAGCCCAGGCTAGCGTGACTCTTGAGTCTCCAGCCTCTGCTTCCTGAATTGTGGTAACTGAAGGTATGTACCAGCCTGCCAACACTGCACATTTTCATGAAACCTGGGTATAGTGTGTGCCACTGAGACTTCAGCCTTCAGGGGCTGAGGGACTAGGCTTGGGTGGGAGGTCAGTCACCAGGGAACACTAAGGCCAACTTAAACAGGAACTGGCATCTTAGAGCAGCTGAAAAAAAAAAAAAGCCAGTGTGTGGGGAAGGGCAGGTGCTGCCCAGAGGCAGGGTGGAAAGACCACAGGCTTGGGGTAACTTGGGGGGCATGGGAGGAGTTGGAACAGCAGGGAGGCTCAGCCCAACTCCTAATGGGAGCCTCTGCTGTCTCAGTCCACCGGCTTGGACTGCAAGAATCCTGTGTTGGAGGCAAGGCCTGACCTGATCTCGGCTGGCAGAAGGCTTGCCTGATATGGGAGGTTCTCCATAAACCTGAGCATGATGGTGGTGTCTGCCCGTAACCCCAGCACTTGGAAGGCAGAGGCAGGAGGATGGAGATTTAAGATAGTCCTTGTCTGTGTAGCTAGTTTGCAGCCACACTACGCTATAAGCAATCCTGTCTCAAAACCAGACCAACAGATGGTTGCTACGGAGCCATCATGAGGTTCTGCTGTGTTTGTTCACTGTCCTGAATCCGGACTCAGGAAGGTATGACTTCCTCTTCTCTTCCATCTTTCTTTTAGATGCGGGCTAGAGCCTCAGTGCTATTTCCCTGGTTCTTTTGGGTTTTCACTCTATCTTTAAGGCCCCCATCCCCACCATGTGGCCGCTGGTCTACGACATGGATGACCTCCATGCAGGCTCAAAGGTCATGGATTTTCCTCTTGCCTCTCCATCGACCCTCTCTGGGAAGCTGCTGAGATTGGCAGCTTACTGCCATGCAGTGGGTTGACTTGCTTTATTTCTTTGATTTTTTGGGACAGGGTCTCGCTATGTAACCCAGCTGGCCTGGAATCCACTATATAGATGAGGCTGGCCTCAAACTCACAGAGCTCTGCCTGCCTCTGCCTCTGCCTCCCGAGTGCTGGGATTAAGGGTGTGTGTCACTAAGCCTGACTGGGGTTTTCTTTCAAACTGTGATAAAATTGCCCATGAGCTTCAAAACAAAACAGACTGACGGACAAGCCAACCAAGCAACCCATGAACTGGAGAGATGACTTAGCAGTTGAGAGCAGAGTCAAGCACAGACCCTGAGTTCTGTTCCCAGCACCCTCATCAAGTGCATCACGACCCCCGGTTGTTCCCATTCTGGGGAACTTCGGTTCTTCTGGTCTCCATGGGCGCCCACACTCACATGCACTTACACACACAGACACAACAATGAAGATAAAATAGTTAAGACTTTATTTTTTTTAAATCTTTATTAACAAAAACAAAACCCCACCAAGTCAGTCAATCAAATGGGCAAATGGGCTGGGTCTAAGGGGCAGGTCCATCCTCTGGTCCTCGCCCAATTCTCCTGGCCTTTCCCACAATGGACACTACAAAGCCAGTTGGTCCTCAGGGTCTGATCTCCTCTGGGACAAGAGAAGTGTTAGCCATTCTGCTGACCACAGCCGCCCTGGCCTGGTGCCAAAGGGAGACAGCAATAGATTGATGGAGCCAAAGGAATGTTGGGTAAAGGGGGTTGCTGTTCCTCCTCCCCTCTGGGGTCTGGAATCCTGGAGAGTGTGAAGAAATGGGTGGTAGGTGCCTCTCCTGGAAAGATAGGGACAGAATGGCTTGGGGGACAGGACTGCTTCATGATTTGCCGAGACTGACTCCCCCTGGCTTAGGACTGGCAGGTGGTGGTTTATTTCCCAGTGGGATGTTGCAGAGTGCGAGAGTTCTCAATATTCCACATGGTGGATGTTTGTGCTGAGAATCAGGGCATCTCTGGAACTCAGGAGCCACTTTTGGGGAGCACTCTGAAGAGTGGGAGCACATGCCATGAGTGTGTATCTGTAGACATGTACAAGGACATGTATATGTCTGCAGGTGTGGCAGGGAGGCGCCTGTGTTTGTGGCATGGTGTGCCTGATACGGGTCTACAGGGATGTGTGTGCGTGTGTGTGTGTGCCATTCCATGTCTGCACTCCTGAGTGTGGGTTGCCACACCTGTGTATATTTATGCCCACTGGCACCTGTGTGTGTCTTGCACGTGCCTGTGTGTACCTGCTGGCACTTGGGTTTCAGGCTGCATTTATGTGTGGGGAAACACTCCTGCCTGTGAGATGAACTTCCCCATGGATGCAGAGGTGGGTGAGTATGGAACAATACATATGCTTGTATGTCTTTATGTTCTTCTCTGTGTGGCTTCACCATCTCTGTGAACACCTTCATGGTTCCACAAATGTTTATGTGTAGTTCTGCACCCGTGTGCTGCACACTCAGCGACTCTAAGTACACAGATGTTTCTGGATGTGCTAGTGTCTGTGTTTGCCTCCATGTGCTTTCAGAATGTCCTGAGTGTTGTGTGTGACTGCTCACTCATGGGGATCAATGCACACGCATGGGGATCACAACATACCCATGGGGAGTACAACACACCCATGGGGAGTACAACATACCCATGGGGATCACAACGTACCCATGGGGATCACAACATACTCATGGGGAGCAGTGCACAACCATGGGGAGCACAACACACCCATGGGGATCACAACATACCGATGGGGAGTACAACACACCAATGGGGATCACAACATACTCATGGGGATCACAACATACTCATGGGGAGCACTGCACAACCATGGGGATCACAACACACCCATGGGGAGCATAACACACTCATGGGGATCACAACACACCCATGGGGAACACAACACACTTATGGGGATCACAATACACCCATGGGGAGCACAACACACCCATGGGGAGCATAGCACACTCATGCAGAGGAAGGTATTCTCCTGGCTTCTGCAGCACTTGAGAGTACAGAGTAGACACAGTGGGGCTTGGCTGCCCACTGCTGGGTACAGGATACTGAAGAGAAAAGCAGGAGCCATCAATGCAGCCAGCTTCCCCTCCCCAGCTGGGGTTTAGGGAAATGGTTTCTCCTGCCGGCTCCCCCAGGCATCCGGGGCTGGCAGGGGCAGCAGACAGCAGGTGGCTTGGAAGAGCAGGCTGAGGCTTTCCAGTGGTCCTTGCCAACAGAGGCTCTTATAAGCCTCTGAGCTTCCAGGGACCAAGGGCCGCCACCATGTCCACTCTGCACCCCTGCACCTGCATCTGGGCCTGGCTTCTCTTGACCTTTCCTGTGTTCATAGCCCTAGCAAGGCAGCTAGAACAGTCTCCAAGGACTATAGGTCCAAGTGCCCACCTGAGTGATTGTGATGGAGCCCAGGGTGCAGGGCGCCAGCAGGCTTGCCTCTCTCTCTCTCTCTCTCTCTCTCTCTCTCCCATTTCTTCCTGTCTCCCTCTCCATGTCTACCACGTCTATCTCCATGTCCTGATTTTCCATGCTTCTCTTCTTCTCTTCCCAGCTTACTCTACTCCCCTGAAGTCTCTCACCTCTGTGGTTCTGCCCATTTCCCTACCAGGGAAGGGCCACAGTTCTTCATCCCCTGAAAAGCTTGGGATCACTCAAAGTGTCCCTCCTGATCACCATGAGGATCCCCTGGCCAACCCTAGTTTCCCTCCATGCAGTCTTCCCCAGGGACCTCCACCTCACCCTGAACCATGGTTCTCCTTGGTTGTGGCTGGCTCAGCTTGCCTCTGAGGACTGGCAGGTAGACTTCCTGACTTCTCTGTGTCCCTTAGACCTGTCCGTCATAAGGATACAAACTTGCTACCCTCTTCCAGACCTCTCTGTATCCTAACTCCCATTTCCCCATTCCTTCCATCCTCCCCGTTCCCTCCTCTGCTGTGCCTACACCTCACTCCTACCCCCACTTCCCAGAATTCCTCCTGTCAACTGTTCTCTGTTCATTGCCTGGGGCAGACCCACACTAGCGCCTCATGGGAAGAAACGCAAATCAATTTACTGGACTCAATGACACCCTGTTTCCTTGATATGTGTCCCTTAAAGCCACTTGTGATAGTAACTTTTTTTAAAAAAAAATTATTTATTTTTGTATTTTATGTATGTATGACATGTCCACATGCCAGAAGAAGACATCGGACCCCATTCATTATATGTGGTTGTGAGCCACCATGTGGCTGTGAATTAAGAACTCAGGACCTCTGGGAGAGCAGTCAGTGCTCAGTGCTTTTAACTGCTGAGCCATCTCTCCAGCCCAATAGTGTTTTGTTTTGTTTTTAGGTTTTGTTTTTGTTTTTGTTTTCTAGACAGAGTATCATCACTATGTAGCCTGGCTGTCCTGGAACTCGCTCTGTAGACTCAAACTCATAGAGATCCACCTGCCTCTGCCTCCCAAGTGCTAAGATTAAAGGCCCAACTGATAGTCAGTCTTGGTTGTTAATGAGACGGGATTGAGAAGCACCTAGATCAGTATTGCACACGTGTGGGAGGGAGAGTTAGGGAGGAAGGAAGGTTCCCCCTACCTTCAGTGACAACATCCAGTAAGCTCCAGGCCAAGATGGGAGAGGGAGAGAGGAGGCCGCCTGGGTACTGGCCGCCTCTCTCTGCTTCCTGGCTGCTATGATACAAGGGACTTTGCTCCAGAGGCATTTGAAGCCATGAGCCAAAAGAATCCTCCTCATTTTAAGTTTTCTTTGTCACAGGAAAAGCATATGGAATGGAGTCACCAAGGTTACCAAACCCGACCACTGACTCTTCTCTGTTTTATCAGGAAAAGTCTGGAAATGCAGGACTAACTGGGATGCATCCCTAGGGTCCCCATGTTCAGGGGGCAGAGGCAGGGGAGCACAAATAAAGAAATAAAGAAAAAGCAGGCTCCAAAGCTACGAAGAAACCCTGTCTCAAAAAACAAAAAGAAAAAAGAAAGAAGGAAAGAAAAAGGAAGGAAGAAAGAAAGAAAAAAAGAAGGAAAGAAAGAGGAAGGAAGAAAGAAAGAAGGAAGGAAAGAAAAAGGAAGGAAGAAAGAAAAAAGAAAGAAGGAAAGAAAGAGGAAGGAAGAAAGAAGGAAGGAAAGGAAGAGGAAGGAAGAAATAAAAAGAACTAGAGCTGGAGAGACCCCTGGGGTCCCCATGCTCAGGAGGCAGAGGCAGGGGGAGCACAAATTCCAGCCCGGCCTTGGATACATGTGAAGACCCTGTCTCCAAAAATTAATTGACCATGCATGATAGCCCATACCTTTAATCCCAACACATGGAAGTCAGAGGCAGGTGGATCTCTGTGAGTTTGAGGCCAGCCTGGTCTACAGAGAGAGTTCCAGGACAGCCAGGGCTACATATTGAGATCCTCTCTCATAAATTTTTTAAAAATATTTATTTATTTGTTATATATACAATATTCTGTCTGTGTGTATGCCTGCAGGCCAGAAGAGGGCACCAGACCTCATTACAGATGGTTGTGAGCCACCATGTGGTTGCTGGGAATTGAACTCAGGACCTTTGGAAGAGCAAGCAATGCTCTTTTACTCTGAGCCCTCTCTCCAGCCCCTCTCTCATAAATTTTAATTAATTAGAAATAAATAAAAAGAAGTAGAGCTGGAGAGATGGCTCTGTAGCTAAGAACACATCCTCTGCAAGTGTGAGGACTGGAGTTTGGATTCCAGCTCCCGTATAAGAGGATGGGTGTTCTAGCAAACATCTGTGAACAGCTCCAAGATGGGAGAAGAAAGGGTTTCTAGGGTGGTGTGGGAAGTCCTTCTGTCTGTGTGTTGCTTTTCTTGGTTAATGAATAAAGAAACTGCCTTGGCCTGTTGATAGGGCAGAACTTAGGTAGGCGGGGAAGATGGAACTGAATGCTGGGAGGAAGAAGGCGGAGTCAGAGAGACGCCATGGAGCTACCAGAGTCAGATATGCCTAATCTTTGCCAGTAAGCCACTACCACGTGGCAATATACAGACTAATAAAAATGGGTTAAATTAAGATGTAAGAGTTACCCAATAAAAAGCTAGAGCTAAGGGCCAAGCAGTGATTTAATTAATATAGTTTCTATGTGGTTATTTTGGTTCTAGGCAGCCGGGATGAACAAGCAACCTCCTTCTACACTAGGGCTTGCTGGCTTCCAGGCTAACAGAGAAAACTCTTCCTAGGTTCAGGGAGAGACCCTGCTTCAAAGAAGAGGTGGAGAGTGGTGGAGGGGAACCCCCTGCACATTCTCTCTCTCTCTCTCTCTTACACACACACACACACACACACACACACACACACACACACACACATGCATACACACACAAATTTGATAATTTTTTATTGGGACATGGTAACTGACAAATTTGATAATTTTTTAAAATATTTATTTATTTATTATGTACACAGTATTCTATCTGAATGTATGCCTGATGGAGGTGGGTCTTGTATCTTATCTGTTGCTTTCATTGGTTAACTAATAAAGAAAACTGCTTGGCCTGGTAAGACAGAAAATTAGGTTGGCGGAGTAGATAGAACAGAATGCTGGGAGAAAGAAGCCGAGTCAGGCAGTCGCCATGATTCTCCCACTCCAGACAGATGCAGATTAAGATCTTTCCTGGTAAGCCACACCTCGTGGGGCTACAAACATTATTAGATATGGGTTAGATCAATATGTAAGAGCTAACCAATAAGAGGCTGGAACTAATGAGTCAGGCAGTGTTTAAAAGAATACAGTTTCTGTGTAATTATTTCGGATAAAGCTAGCCATGCGGGCGGCTGGGTGCCAGGAACGTAGCCCACCACCACCGCTCCTATTACAACATATGCCTGCAAGCCAGAAGAGAGCACCAGACCTCATTACAGATGGTTTTGAACCACCATGTGGTTGCTGGGAATTGAACTCAGGACCTTTGGAAGAGCAGGCAATGCTCTTAACCACTGAGCCATCTCTCCAGCCCCTAAATTTGATAATTTTTAAAAGTGACAAGCATATTTGGAGGCAGAGATAGATGGATTTCTGAGTTTGAGGCCAGCCTGGTCTACAGAGCAAGTTCCAGGACAGCCAGAGCTACACAGAGAAACCCCATCTCAAAACAAACAAAGTGACATGCAATTTAAATAATTCATAGAACGCTGTCATCAGAGCTAACAGGTAGTTCCGATAGATGCTCAGAAGGCAAGCATGCCTATAGAAATGCGGACACTGAAGCTGTGCTCATGAAGTTTCAGACGGGAGCAAGGACTGAGCTGGGTGTTGGACTAGATGCCACTCCTGTGAGATACTAGCAAAGAATTTGTTCTCGTGTTGTCTGTGTCCTGAGACTTTGAGGAAGGGCTAACAGTGATGAGATCGTTGGTTTGGCAGAAGGAATGTCAAGGCAGTTCAGAATTCAGGCTGTGGCATGGTCACTACTGGCTACTGTTAGCCAGATTTATGGTGAAAATGAAGATCAGCAAGTAGACTCAAAACGTGCTGTTCAATCAGAAAAGTCATGAGAATTGAAGCTAAGGGAGGAGAAGTGAAGCATGAATAATAAAAACTCAGAGAGAGAAATTGGGGTTCAACATGAAGGTCAGAAAAGTAAAACAGCCAGCTCTTAACCTCTACCTCAATCTGAAATGGCAATCCTGCCTCCAGAAAACCTCAGAATGAGACTGAGAGCTGTCTCCTCCCATCTTATATTCCTCTCCCTAAAGATGTATTTTATTTTAACTATGTATAGTATATATAGATATATTTTGGGGGGAGGGCACTTGAGTGCAGTTGCCTCAGAAGTCAGAGATAGCAGATTCCTCCAGATGCTGGAGTTGCAGATGGTTGTGAGCTGCCTACGGTGGATGCTGGGACCAGAACACAGGTTCTTTGCAAGAGAAACACTTTTAACTGTTGACGGAGGCTGTGGGACTGTTGACGGAGGCTGTAGGACTGTTGGTGGAGGCTGTGGGACTGTTGATGGAGGCTGTGGGACTGTTGACAGAGGCTGGGGACTGTTGGTGGAGGCTGTGGGGCTGTTGGTGGAGGCTGTGGGACTGTTGACAGAGGCTGTGGACTGTTGGCGGAGGCTGTGGGACTGTTGGCGGAGGCTGTGGGACTGTTGGCGGAGGCTGTGGGACTGTTGATGGAGGCTGTGGGACTGTTGGTAGAGGCTGGGGACTGTTGACAGAGGCTGTGGGACTGTTGACAGAGGCTGTGGACTGTTGGTGGAGGCTGTGGACTGTTGGTAGAGGCTGGGGACTGTTGATGGAGGCTGTGGGACTGTTGGTGGAGGCTGTAGGACTGTTGGTGGAGGCTGTAGGACTGTTGGTGGAGGCTGTGGGACTGTTGATGGAGGCTTTGGGACTGTTGATGGAGGCTGTGGGACTGTTGGTAGAGGCTGTGGGACTGTTGACAGAGGCTGTGGACTGTTGGTGGAGGCTGTGGGACTGTTGATGGAGGCTGTGGGACTGTTGGTGGAGGCTGTAGGACTGTTGGTGGAGGCTGTGGGACTGTTGGTGGAGGCTGTGGGACTGTTGGTGGAGGCTGTGGGACTGTTGGTGGAGGCTGTGGGACTGTTGGTGGAGGCTGTGGGACTGTTGGTAGAGGCTGGGGACTGTTGACAGAGGCTGGGGACTGTTGGCGGAGGCTGTGGGACAGTTGATGGAGGCTGTGGGACTGTTGATGGAGGCTGTGGGACTGTTGATGGAGGCTGTGGGACTGTTGGTGGAGGCTGTGGGACTGTTGGTGGAGGCTGTGGGGACTGTAGGAGATGCACTGAGTCTATAGGGCATTTGGCTTGTAGGACGGACATGAGGGTGGATGTCCTTTAAAGCAGCGTGTTCGGTGCCCGGTTGATAGGGCAGATTGGGACGCTCATTGGGATTGTCACTTGAGTGCTGTATTAGAAAAGCGTGTCTCTGGGTGTGTCTGTGAGGGCCTTTCCCAAGAATCTTAAGGTGGCATATCATCTGTGAACGTGGGTGGCCTCACACTGGGACCCTGACAGAATAAAGGGAGGAGAAAGATAAACCCTTGGTGTAAGCTATGTCCTCTCCCTCCCCTTCCCTCCTTTAATGAGAGGCACACCCAGGAGTGGAAACAAATAAACCTTGCATTGAATTGTGTCTGCAGATACTGTGCTCACGGCTGCAGGACACAACGCTCAGGGAGCTCTTTCCGCTCTACCTCTTGGTTAACTGATGTAATGGAGATTTAGATGAAAGTGTCCCTGCATAAACTCATGCGTTTGTTCTCGAACACTTGATCTGGTGGCACTGTTTGGGGATGCTTAGGACTGTGGCCTCACTGTAGGAAGTATGTCACCAGGTGCGTCTGCCATGGTGTACCGCTGTGATGTACTCCGATCCCTCTAGAACTGTAAGCCCAAACAAGCCCTCCCTTCTACCAGCTGACTTGCTCATGGTGTTTCACCACAGAAAGTTCCTGACACAGGTGTCTGTGGCTCTGCCTTCGCCCTTGGCTTTCCCCAGCAGTGCACACAGTGCTTACGACTCCCAGGAAGCTGGTCCTGTCATCTTCTAAACACCAAGATTCATCATGTCTGCTCCCCTGCGGCCTCTCCACCTAACATCTCAGGTCACACAGTCCCCTTCCTACCCTGAGCTCCTCCTCCACGCTGGCCTTCCCAGGGAACACAGCCCAGCCAAGGTCCCCGCCACTTTCTCCTGGCCTCCAGCTCTCCCTCATCCCCTTCACCCAGTCAGTCACTGTCTGCGCTTGGGGTTGCTTGAGCTCTGGGTGGTGGGGAAAAATCCATGATGATTTCTCCCTAGCTGACGCTTCTCCTTCTCTCCTGGGACTCCACTGACACATACTGTGTGCTTGGGGTGGCCTTACTGCTCGCCAACAACGCATGTTGTGTGCTTGGGGTGACCTCGCCGCTCCGTCACGCTCTCCTCCCCGCATTCGTCTTCCTCCTCCAGCTTCTGCTTCTCTTCCTTGGTTATTTTTTATGTTTTGGGTATTTTATATGTCTTATGTGTTACTCTATGCCAGTAATCAATCACACCCATGTATTTTTCACCGCCGACACTGTCAACCCTAAAACTTGAATTTAGGTTTGAAGGAGATGGTAAAGTGGGTAAGGGTGCTGTCATCAAGGCTGGCCAACTGGGTTTGAGCTCCAGGATCCACGTGACAGAAAGAGAACTAAGTCCTGCAAACCATCCTTTTTAAGGGGAGAAAAAGATGGTCTTGAATTATGATCCTCCTCCTGCCTCAGCCTGCTCAGCCCCTGGATTCCTGGACTGAAACCATCCACCCAGCTTCTTCTTTGCTTCCTAGGACCTTTTTTTTTTTTACTCCTCTGTTGCAGATCTGTTTATGCGCCGTGCTGAGACTGAGCCACGGCCTTGTTTTCCACCGCTGCGCTACAGCTCTGCCGTCATTATTATTATTTTTTATCCTGTTATGCACCGTGGGTTGGCCTCAAAATCAGGCTCCTCTGCCTGTGTCTCTTGAGTGCTGGGATTATAGCTGTGTATGAACCCGTTCAGTTATGACTGTCAATTTTTTTTATTAGATGGCAGAGGCTGCAAATTTTGGATATTTTCGTGTCTGTGTAAACCTTCGGCATTGTTCCGGAAAGCAGTTCCTTGGGAACCAATCCGTCCTTTCCAGTCTTGTTTTCTGATTTCTCAGGCAGGGCTGGAATGCTCACTTAGGACTCGTTACTGGTTACTGAACATCTCAGAAGCTGCCCTGCCCTGGTTCGAAGGAGCAGCAGTTCTGAGGTCTGGCTGGTGGGAAGGCACCGTTTCCAGGCCTGTGTGAGCACCAGGCACTGTGCTCCGAACCCTTCTAATGGTTCTTTGACCCTTTAAAAACAAATGCATCGGTCAGGCACGGTGGCGCACGCCTTTAATCCCCAGCGCTTGGGAGGCAGAAGTGGGGTGGATCTCTGTGTATTCTAGACCAGCATGGTCTACAAAGAGAGTTCCCGGACAGTCAGAACTGCCACTCAAACAAACCATGTTTCAAAAAGCAAGCAAACAAACAAAAAACCAAACAGCTGCATCAAGCCCTACTAGGTGACTCCGCGGGTCAAGCACCTGCTGCCAAGCCTGGTGATCTGAGTTCAATCCTCAGGAGCCACAAGGCAGAAGGAGAGAACCAGTTCTAGCAAGTTGTCCTCTCAATTCCACATGCATGTCGTAGAATGCACACACACATACACACACACACCACACATAATAAATAAATCTACTTTTAAAGGGGAGGATTTGAAACCAGCAACAGTAAGCTGACTGCAGGGGAACTGCTGCACAGACCTGAGGCCCTGAGTCTGGGGGGACGCCTGGCTGGGCAGTGAGTCTGCTGAGGCGGCAGACAGGGATCTCAGTGGCCAGGCAGCATCTAGCTGAGGTTTGGTGAGAGAGCTCGGTGTGAAGAGCGTGAAGAGCACTTGAAGACAACACCTGACCTTGACCTCAGGCCTCTGCCAGCACCCCCACCCCACACGCACACCTGCATGCGTATTCATGTGCTGTGCACACACGACAAACAGGAGGAGCACACACCACAGGCTCTCCCATAGACACTAAATAAATAATTGAACTAATTAAAAATCCAACACAAACCCACCACATCATGTGTTTCCGGCCAGAAGTGACCATCAGTTGTCAACGACTCCTGAATCTACTGAGCTCCTGCCTCTCAGACGTCCAGATTCCATCACCTCTTACTGGGTGACACCCATAGGCACCCAGGGCTCGGGCTCGGGTCTGCTCCGGTCCTCATACCCAGAAGATGCGCTCGTCTTTCCAGACTCCAGACCCCAGCAGCCGTCTCCCAGCTTTCAGCCCCTCCCCTCATTCCCTTTGCTTTCATTTCAAAGGCCTGCCAGCCTGCCATGGCCTAGCAAGCTGAACGACTTGTCATTCTCCAGGGGGTGCTCCTCTTAGGCAGTCTGTGTTCACAAAGCTCGTCCTGCCAGGAGCTCTGGCCTCCTCTAACCTTTTGCTTCTTCTCTGGGTGAGGCCCAGGCCAGCACTCCCTACTGGAAGGAGGGGAAGGCCTCCGGTTCATTCTGGCTCTTCACGTCAAGCCTGTGAGGTAGACCAGACTCATGGAGGCATGAGGCCCACCCAGCAGCAGAGGTGGCTAGGACCATAGGTCAGGACACCTGCCCTCCTCAGCGTTGCCAGACACACAGGTCACTACCCCAACCCGGTTTACAAGACAAAGAGGTTAGGAGGTCCTTCTTGGCTCCATCTGTTACCTGCTTGCCCATGTAAACCCCACCGTGGAATGAATCATGACTGTATTTCAAACCACCTGTCTATGAGTGCCGGGAAACTGAGGCCCAGTGGCGGGGTTACGGGGTCAGGAGTTATCTGGGCTCAGCATCAGTGGCAGAACTTGCTGGAGGCCCAGTACCAGTTCCCAGTACCGTTCCTCTGGTTCAGCAAGGAGTCTGCCTCTGAGCGTCCTTCAGGCTGGCCTTTTACAATGGAGTCCAGAGTTTCTCGTTGTCTGGTGCATTGCCAGAGCTCGGAGCCCACTAACAGAGAGAAGAAGGGTCACCCTGAAATGGTCACATACTCCAGGAGGAAAGGAAGCTTCAGGCCAGCCGAGAGCCCAAGGTCAACCTGAGGTCAGACGCTGTCCAGTCTAATTATTCATTAACCAAACAAGTCAGGGCACCGAGTTAATGGCCTGTGGAAAGCCGGGGAAATTCTTCCCGGGAAGGCAGAGGGGCCTGCAAGAGAGGGAGGCCTACACATGAGGTCTGGCTGGTGGGAGAACAGGAAATTATACAGGGACCATCCAGAGTGACCCAGAGTGATCTTGTCTGTGGCAGAGGTTGAAGGAGTCTAGTTGGTGACCTGGCCTGGAGGGCTTGCAGAGACCAGCAGATTCTGCCCTACCCTCCCCCACCCCCCACGCAGCACAGAGCCTGTGGCATACTCTGTCTCTCTGAGTTGGTGGCAGCAAGCCAACCCCCGTCCACATCAGGGATTTCTGCAGAGTCGCTGGTCTCCCTGAACCTCCTGTCTTTAGCACATGGCTCTCCAACCATGTTTGTGGACTAGTGTTCAGACAGGGCCAAAGAGAGGCAAGCCATGAGTCTCTCAGGACTGGGGTCCCGGGAAGGGCCTTGGGTGGGGGGCGGGGGGAGGGCCCGGGCTTGTCCTGGAACCCGCGCTGCTGGGGGACTTGAGCTTGGGTGAATCTTGTTCGCTGGGATGGGGCAGAGGATGAAGAGATGGGGTTGATATGGGGTGAGATCTGGGGGAGCAGGTAGGCAGGAGAAAACAAAGTTAGAGATGGAGTCCAGAAAACACGAGGCCCAAGAGACTGGGAACCCAAGGTGGGTGCGGGAATGAAGAACGGGCTTCCTTAGAAAGTGGCAGAAACCCCTCTCAAAGGATACTATGGGGGCTCAGTTCCCTGACCTTGGAGCTGAGGTAGGTCTCGTGTGTGCATCTGTGTGACACCATGTTCAGGTTGCCCCGTTATGTATGACATGTGGGGTCCCGGGAAGGGGGGTAAGCGTCTCCCCTCAGGGTCTCTTCAGCTGGAACCTGCCTGTAAGAAGAAGCCGCTCAAAAGCCATGGCCCCGGAGCTGTGTTCCACTCAATGTGGCAGGTGGGGGTGTGTGGCAGGTTAGTCTCGGGGCCACAGCCCCCTCTCTCCAGCTTGCCTACTTGGGAACTGCTGGACAGCATTAGACAAAGGGGGCTTTTGTTGAAGTGCAAACAAACCTTCACAGCTCCGTCCAGTTCTGGGCTTTGAGAACGGATTTCTACAGGGGGCACTCCTTCCCGGTCTCGGGCTTGGCCTCATGGGACAGTCTTGGCCATGGGGATGATGGGGTACCTGGCCCTTCTCTAGTTTGTCTCAGGCTGAGAGATGAATCAGACCCTGTCTGGGGGCCCTGTTAGAGCCCCGCTCAGGTCAGGAACCTTAACTGGCGGGAAAGGGGGCCTGAGTCTTTTGCTTCTCCCTCTCCACAGGATGGGGCAGTGGGGGTGGCAGCAGAAACCATAGCCAGAAAACTCCAGTGACAGCTCAGGGTGGGACTGCTCCCCACAGAGTCGGGAGGAGGGGCTGTTTGTTCAACACTGAGAGGCCCCTGGAGGTGAGATTTCAAAGCCTTCACCGTTTGTTAGCCTTCTCTGGGCCCCGGCTACATTCCAGACCTGAGGGGGTCCTGCCCCTGAGAAAACCAGGAGAATCGAATTACAGCCCAGCTGTGGAGCCCTGCCCAGCGGACAGTCTGGTTTCTGCTTCTGGCAACAGTCCACCTCCCACCCCCTACCCGCAACTGACTGCCACTGCTTGCTCAGACTCCCTACTCAAAATAGAAGGGGAGATGTACCCGGCTCTCCAGATAACACTGTCTGGGATTCCCCCAACTCCCGGGGCTTGGAACCCTTGTCAGACTGTGGGTCTGACCTCTCCCTAGTCAAAGCTGCCAGGTATTTGGAGGAGGGAGGGGGTCTGGGCTGGATTCTTTTTAAAGATCCAACCATACTTTATTTACTTATTTACTTACTTTTTCAGACAGGATCTCCTGTAGCCCAGGGTGGCCTCCAACTTGACTTTGACTTTCTCATCCTCCTGCCTCTACCCTTTCCATTCCTGGCAGTGGTGGCACTTGGTGTGTGCTGTCTGTCCCCTGTGTTTCACTAACTGTCAAAGCAAACATTTGTGGGGGGATCTATATCGTGGGGAGCCCTACTGGGCTGAGGAGTGCAGTCTGCCATAGAGGGGCAACTCTTGATTTCCTCCTGCATGGCAACTGTTGGCCTGGAGACCAAGCGTGTCCCTGTGCTCCAAGTGCCTGGCATGGGAGATTCCGACCTCTGCTGTCTGCTGGCGATGACTGGCTAGTGGTAGCATGTTCTGGGTTGACAGGGCAGGAGTGTGGTGTAGTGCTCAAGGGAGCAGTCCTTAGTAGACACAAGACCTTGGGTGTCAAACCCTTCACCCACATGGTGGCTCACAACAATCTGTGATTCCAGTTCCAGGGACTCTGATGACCTCTTCTGGCCTTCTCAGATACCATATATGGTACACAGACATACATGGAGACAAAACACCCATACCCATAAAATAAATAAAATTAATTAAAAAACAAAAAGACGAGGCTGAGAGATGGCTCAGAGGTTAAGAACACTGGCTCCTCTTCCAGAGGATCCGGGTTCAAATTCCAGCATCTACATGGCAGCTCACAACTGTCTGTAACTCCAGTCCCAGGGGATCTGACACCTTCATGCTAATGCACATGAAATAAAGTTAAATAAGTAATTTAAAATAAAATAAAACAAAAAGACAAGACTCCGGGTTCAAGTCCCAGGCCACAAGAGCACCCTGAGCTAGTGGGGAGGATGTGGGAGGGGGAGAGGCAGGACCAGCCTTGAACCTTACTCCTGCTCAGCCTCCATCTACTTCATAAGTACAGGTCCCAATGGAAGGGGATGCTTAGGTAGTGGGGATCATGGAGGATTTGAGACAGCCAGTAGTGACGGCATAGACAAGGCTGTCTTCCCCAGGCCTGGAAGCAGTGACACTTCCAGGCAAGGTGGCTTTCTGCCTGGGGACAGCATGGGGGATGTCCCATGGAGCTGAGGGGGTAGAGAGGGAGGAGAGCCACCCGAAAGCAGCCAGATGAAGTGGGGACACGTAACCCAGTCTAGCAAAAGGTCACACTGCAGAAAGCAATTATGTGGACCTGGAGCCCTCAAACAAGAGTACCCACAGGACCCAGGACCAGCTCTGGACTGCAGGGGGACGGGCACTGAACTTGAGCCTGAGTGCTTGGGAAAGGGAACACACCTGGGCTTGGCCTCCAACTGAGAAGCAGGTTTGTGGACTCCAAGGTAAGGCTGCCAGGTCCTGGGATGTTCCCCTAAGGCCTGTCCCTCTCACTGGTTCCTCCTCCATCAGCTACAGCTGATGTTGTTTGTTCTTTCCAGACGGAGACCAGTGTATCCTTGACTGCCCCAAACTTGCTGTGTAGTGGAAGAGAACCTTAAAGTTCTCACATGTTTGTGTGTGAGCGAGAACACTCATGCGCCTCAGCTTGTGTGTGGAGGTCAGAGGGTGCCTCGGGTGCTGGTCCTCGCCTTCCATTTTGTTTGAGGCGTTGTCTTTCTTATCAGTCCCCTCTGTATACCTCAGACTACCCTCACCCAGACCCTGGACTCGAAGCCGTTCTCAACCTGTGGGTTTCGAACCCTTTGGTAAACCTCTGTCTCAAAAGTATTTACGTAAGGATTCCCAACAGTGGCAAAATTACAATTATGAATTAACAACAAAAATAATGTGGTGGTTGAGGGATCACCGCAGCATAAGGAGCTGTATTGAAGGGTTGCAGAATCAGGAAGGTTGAGTACCTTTGCTCCAGAGCAGAGCTGGGATTTCAGGCGTGTGTACTGCTGTGTCCAGTTCTTAGGTAGGTTCTGAGATTCAAACCCACGGAATTGGGCTTGTTCACAAGCACTTTCCCGCTGAGCCATCTTCACAGCCCTCTAACTTACTTTTTTTTTTATTTTTTTTATTTTTTTTATTTTTCGAGACAGGGTTTCTCCATAGCTTTTGGTTCCTGTCCTGGAACTAGCTCTTGTAGACCAGGCTGGCCTCGAACTCCCAGAGATCCGCCTGCCTCTGCCTCCCGAGTGCTGGGATTAAAGGCGTGCGCCACCACCGCCCGGCTCTAACTTACTTTTTGAGGTAAGTTTTTTTCACTAAGCCTGGAGTCCAGTTGGCTAGATTGGCAAGCCAGCAAGCTCTGGGGATTCTCCTGTCTCTGGCTCTCAGACCTGGGATAACAGATGCCATGACACCTGGATTTTCCATGGCTGCTGGGTACTCCTATGTGCCAGGAAGCCCTTTATTATTCAAGACACCACCCGTGTGCCTAGTGTTACATTTCTGCCTGCTAGGATTACAGGTACATACCACCATGCCTGTTTTATGTCACACTGGTGATGGAACCCTGAACTTCATGCCAAGCACCCGACCAGGATCCCCCAGACCTCTTGCTGTCTTGTCAGGGCGCGGTGAGTCAGGAATCATGCCTGGGTTCCCACAGATCACTGGGGTTGTCTCTGCCAGACTGGAAGCTCTGGGGTGTGGCAGAGTCAGTCACATTTTGGCACATTCCCAAGCTTTCTGTTAGGAACAGTGTGGTCATTTGGGGTCTCTGGACGGTCAGGGTAGACTGGGTTTGGTAGCTCACAACCTAGCAGAAGCTACCAGCCAGTGCTACCAGGGGACTACAGATATGGAAGACAGTGCAGTGGCAGAAGTGGGGAGGGGACACAGAGGGCAAAGTGGCAGAAGTGGGGAGGAGATACAACTTTTCCCTTTTCCGGGTCTTTGATCATCTGCTAACATCAAGACCTTTAATCCATCCACTGAGTCTTTTTTATGTATATTTAACTTTTAGTTTTGTGTGTGTGTGTGTGTGTGTGTGTGTGTGTGCAGTACCTACAGCAGACAGAAGAGGGCACCAGATCCCCAGAGCTGGAGCTGCAGTCAGTTGTGAAGCTGTCCCACCTTGGTTCTGGGAACAGAATTAGGGTCCTCTCCAAGAGCAGAGTCTTCCATATGAGCAGTGCTAGTATTTAGACCCTAAGCAATCTCTCCGGCTCCCTGCTAACTTCTTTTTACTACAGGATGTGACATGTACAGGTTTCAGGGAGCCTGGGTATGAGGGTTTATTATTGTTTTATACGTTACATAAATGTGCTGGGATTGAACACAGGTCCTTACGCTTGCTAGGCAAATGCTCAACCACTGAGCTACACCCACAGCCTTTGGTTTTTGAGATATGGTCGTGTCATGTAGCCCTAAATGACTTCAAGCTCACAATCCTCCTGCCTTAGACTCCAGCATATTGGGATGACAGGTGGGCATCAACATGCCTGGTCTCTGGTGGCTGATTTTCTCAAGATTCTGCTGGGTACTGTCAGTGGGATCCTTCTGACGGTACCTGAGCAGGACATGGTAACCTGCTTATGATTTTGGTAACTTCAGAGCAGAAGGCAGGATTCTGAGTTCAGGGCCAGCCTGGACAATTTAGGAGATTATTTGATTTTTTTTTAAAAAGAAAAGAAAGGCTAGAGGCAGTGGTACACAGCTTTAAAATTCCATCTTGGAGCCAGACAGCAGTGGTGCATGCCTTTAATCCCAGCACTTGGGAGACAAAGGCAAGCAGATCTCTGAGTTCCAGGTCAACCTGGTCTACAGAGCAAGTTTCAGGACAGCTAGGGCTACACAGAGAAACCCTTTCTCAGAAAAACCAAAGCCAAAACAAAAACCAAAACAACAAAAATTCCAGCTTGGGAGAGAAAAAGAGCTTGAGATCTGTGTGGTCTAAATGCATTTCGGGCCAGTAAGGGCTACACAGGTGAGATTTGCTGGGACTACAGCTCTGTCGGAAGGGTGCTTGCTGAGCACGCGGAAGGCACTGACTTTATCCCAGAGCATCATCAATGGGGCGCAGTGTCACTATCGGCAATCACAAAAAGCTGCAGCCCCCAGAGGCCACCAGGAGCAGGGATAAGCGCTGGCGACAGGCTGCAGTCCATGTCAAACCAGGCATTCAGGCATCAGAGGGGCTTCCTGGCAGAGGCGAACCGGAAAAAGTTACAGCCTTGCCTGCTGAGTCCCCAGAGGCCCGCAAGAGGGAGGGCGGTGATGTCTGGGGAATGGAAAAATTTCTCCAAGCCAGATGCCTGTCCCTGGCCTGGCTTCCATAGAACCCCTCTACAGACATTCTGGCCTCCCCCTACAGACAGCTGTCCCTGTCCCTTTAGGTGGTGGTCCAGTGGGAGGGCCGCTTCTGACTTGGGAGGTTGGGTGAAAGTTGTGGCCCTCCCCTCCCAAATGTGGTCTCTCTGCCTGGCTCCTGCACCCTATTCTGGGCCCCTTACTGCCCTTGCCCTTAACCCCTTGAGTGAGTTCAGAGTCTCCTGTGAGGTGGGGTGCAGTGGTAGACCCCAGCCCTGAAGTCTGGGCTGTACTCAGTATCTCTTTCCTTCCCTCCATCTGTCTCTCAGACTGTGAGCTGGTCCTACACCAGCACACACGCGTGCGCGCGCACACCCACACACCCACACACCATACTAACTAGCATCTAATCAGGGTCTGGGGACTTGGCCCTGGAAGGAGCCTGGGATGAACCAGAAACAGCCCCTGCCCTGAGTGGAACCCGCACCTCCCCTCCCCTGGGGGTGTGGAGCTGAGACTCTGCAGTGAACAGGTTGTTCTCTTTTGGGTTGAATTCTGCTTTGCTACTTCCTGGCTTGAATCTTGAGACAGGTGATACTCAGAACCTCAGTTTGCCCAGCTGTCAAATGGGGAACAGAACAGCAGCAAGAGGGGGAAGGGGGAGGAGGATCACTAATTGGAGGCCAGCCTGGTCTACATAGGTAGACCCTGTCTATGGCTGTAGCTCAGTTGGTAGAGGGCTTGCCTATCATTCACACAGGCCTGAATTCAGTCCCCAACACTGCATAAAACAAGGTGGGGTGGCTCTTGCATGTAAGCCCAGCAATCAGAACAAGGCAAGAGAATCAGGAGTTCAGGGTCATCCTCAGCTACATAGGGAATTTGGGGTCATTTTGAGCTATGAGACACATTGCTTCAACAACAAAACAAAATAGGGCTGGAGAGATAGCTCAGTGGTTAAGAGCATGAACTGCTATTCCAGAGGACCTGTGTTCAAGTCCCAGTACTCCAACCACCTGTAACCCCAACTCAGAGGAATGCAACATCTCTGGCCTCTCTGAGCTTGAGCCCAGCCTGGTCTACATAGCAGTACCAGGCCAGCCAAGGCTAATCAGTGAAACCTTGTCTCAAAAAAGCCAATAATACCAATAATAATAGTAGTAGTAACAGCAACAACAGTCAGGCAATGGTGGTGCACTCCTTTAATCACTACACTTGGGAAACAGAGGCAGGTAGATCTCTGTGAGTTCAAGGCCAGCCTGGTTTACAGAGCGAGTTCCAGGACAGCCAGGACTGTTACACAGAGGAAAGCCTACCTTGGAAAATAAAAAATAAAAATAATAATAGTAAATAGAAATTATTTGTAGAAACACAAACCTGGGAAGATGTAAGGCATAAGTCTTGGAGGAGCTGGCCCATGCTTGGTAGGAAAAGGCTAACTAGAAAGAAGGCTTACACTGACTGTGGACGCTGTGTGGCAAGATCCTCAACCAGAAACCTAAGCCCTCGGTTCTGAGGGCAAGTAGCAAGGCAGGCAGGGTTGGTACGTGTGTCTGGACACTCCAAATTCTTTGTAGCAGGAAGCGGGGGTTTCCCTAAGGACAGAGGGTTCCATCAGAGCCAGGTCAAGACTGCTGCTCTTCTTAACTGGGCTGTTGGCTGTGGAATCCTGTGCAGCCAGGGCTGGCTGGGACTGAACGTTCCCCACCCAGCAAGGCCGGAGGCATTCAGCAATCCTACCGCTCTGGGGAGCTGGCCTTGCTGAGCCCCCAGGGAAGGCAACCCAGCGGAGGAGGGCCCCTGCAGAGATGAGTCAGGCCCTCCAAGAGCTCTGGACCCCTTGGGCTCTTGGGCTTCTCAGAAGGCCCAGCAGTGCCCAGGAGAGAACTGAACAAGGGTGGGGAACAGGCTGTTCTGGGGCTTGGAGATCTGGTACAGAGTCAGAGGAGGCTCTCACTGCCTCATTCCAGCCAGTATGGCTGGATGGGTTCTGGATCAGTTCAGCCTAGTTAACAAGTGGCACGGAGCATTCATGGCGAGCCCTGAGCCAGTGGTCTCCTGGCAACCCCAGCACACAGGGCAGACCCTCCCCCACCCACCCGCATTTCTTTCTTCTTCTTGTTTTTTTTTTTGTTGTTGCGACAGGGTCTCATGCATTCAAGATGGCCTGGTATGTATGTATCCTGAGTCTCCTGTGCACCAGTGTACCTAGCTTATATGGGCTGGAAATTTAACCCGGGGCCCCATGTTTGGGGTGAGCACAGTACCTTCCGAGCCACAACCCCTGTCCTTTTTTGAAAAAAATTACCTTTTATCCCTCTCTCTCTCTCTCTCTCTCTCTCTACACATACATACATATATATTTACCTTTATTATATATACTGTTTTATATAATATAAATATTTATATTAATATATAAATATAAGTATAAATATAAATATATTATAATTTATTATGAGTATGTACATGTGTATGGAAGGCATAGGACAATTTACAGGAACTGGCTCTCCTCCCACCATGTGGGTCTCAGGAATCTCAAGCGCCTTTGCTGGCTGAGCCATCTCTCGTGCCCCAGCTCTCGTTAACTTTTGGGGGACTCTCCTGCTAGGTGAGCTCTCGGCCACTGAGCTACACGTCCATTCTTTTTTGTGCTTATTTTTGAGACAGAGTCTTCCAAACTTGCTTAGGCTAGCCTTGATTTCCTTCTGAAGCCCTATGTTGGCTTTCAGCTTTTGATCCCCCTGCTTCCACCTCCTAAGTAGCTGGAATCAGAGGTGTGTTTCTCCAGCCCAGGCTGCAAGCCTTTTTCCAGATGAAGAAACTGAGTGTCACAGAGACAAACCCTCCTGCCAGGCAACCTTTCCCTGAGGAATGGGAGACCCCACCAGCCTTGAAGATACCAGGATTGGAAGTCTGACCTGGGAGGCCTACAGCCAGTAAGGAGGTTTTGGGGGCAAAGGCCACCTCAGCTGCCAGACTGCCTCTGGGGAAGTGCCCACTTCTGTTTCTTAGAACTTCGTGGGTTTTTTTTTGTTGTTGTTGTTATTTTGTTTTGTTTTTCAAGATAGGGTTTCCTTGTAGCTTTTGGAGCCTGTCCTGAACTATTTCTTATAGACCAGGCTGGCCTCGAACTCACAGAGATCCGCCTGCCTCTGCCTCCCGAGTGCTGGGATTAAAGGCATGCGCCACCACCGCCCGGCTCTCTGAACTATTTCTTATAGACCAGGCTGGCCTCGAACTCACAGAGATCCGCCTGCCTCTGCCTCCTGAGTACTGGGATTAAAGGCGTGCGCCACCACCGCCCTGGCGAACTTTGTTTTGTAGAACTGCCCAGACCTGGGTGGCCCAAGAGTGGAGCCCTTTTAAGGATGTCATGATGGGTCAGAACCACAGGGGTCCTTCAACTCTTGTAATCTAACTTTCCTGATGAAAATGGAGGCCAGAGAAGGCCAGGGCCTCTGGATAGCCATAGAAACTCCTGGGTAGCCTTGGGCTCCTGGACCCAGGCCCTGAGGAAGCAAAGACTCAGCCTAGAGAGTGAGTGCCAGTGAACTTTGGGGAGGAAGTGGAAGGGGATTGATGTGCTGCAGGCTTTATCAGGTCCAGAACACTTGCTCACCTTGGGGGTAAGCAAGAGGCAACCTAAGTGAGCCAGGTCACAGTGTGCTTGCTTTCTTCTGGGTCGTCCAGGATACCCAAACTGCCGTGCCCTCTGTGGGACTTCTGTTGCCGTCCCAGATGGTAACTGGAGGGAAGAGACCGTCCCCTCTTCCTTCTGCCACCCCCCCCCCCCCATTCCGAGAGGGGCAGGCCAAGGCCTTGTGGTACCTATCCTATCCTCCTTTCAGTCTGGCATCTGGACAATAAGTGCGGGCCAGCTCTGTGACCTTCTCTCCATGCACTGTGTGTCCCATGGGCCAGGACCTTCCTGAGGGGAGCACTGCAGGTCTGGCATCCTGAGCCCCATTCTTCCGAGGCCCCCAGCTGTGCTGGACACCCTTTGTGAGTCACTGGGGTGGAGCAAGAAAAGGAAGCCCTAGTCCTTACCACACAAAGCTCTGAGTCCCAAGGTCAGGTCTCTATTTCAGTCTCTGTTAGTCATTACATGATGGTTAGCTTTTTTTCCCTCAAACAAGCAATTGTATGGTCTAGAACTCCCTATGTAGACCAGGCTGGTTTCGAACTCACAGAGCTCTGCCTCCTGAGTGCTTGAATTAATGGTGTGAGCCGCCACACTGAGTTGACAAAGTTGTGAGCCTTGTCAACTTGACCCAACTTGGAATCACTTGAGTAGAGTCTCAATGAGAGATTGTCTGTATTGAAGAGAGTTGGCCTGTGAGGATGTCTATGGCTCGGGTCTGGGGGCTGAAAGTAGTTTTAAGTTAATTTATTTGGAACTGCCCAGACTACTATGGACAGCACCTGTCTCAGTTAGGGTTTCTATTGCTGCAACAAAACTCCAGGAACGCCAGGACCAAAGAGCAATCTGGGGAGGAAAAGGTTTATTAGTTCAGCATTGCTGTCTGTCACTGTCAGTGAAGGAAGTCAGGACAGGAACTCAAACAGGGCAGGATCACAGAGACAGGAGCTGATACAGAGTCCATGGAGGGGTGCTACTTACTGACTTGCTCCCCATGGCTTGCTCAGCCTGTTTTCTTATAGAAGCCAGGATCAGTAGCCCAGGGATGGCCCCACCCACAATGAACTGGGCCCTCCCCTTTTATTACTAAATGAGAAAATGCCCCAGGGGGATATCAAGGAGGCCTTTCCTCAGCTGAGGCTCCTTCCTCTGATGACTCTAGCTTGTGTCAGGTTGACACACAAGACCACCCAATGCAGCACCATCCCCTCTTCTTGGGTCAGAGCCCTGTAAGAGTGGAAAAACTGAGCTGAGTAATGGGGGGGGGGAAGACACGTGCATACTCATTACCTCCACATTGACTGAGTCTGTGATGTGTCCAGTTGCATCACGGTTCTGCCACCATGTCTCCTCCGCAGTGATGGACTGGAATGTAGACTGTGAGTCAGAATGAACCTTTTCTGCCCTAAGCTGCCTTTGTTTGGGGGTGTTTGGGGTGTTTTATCACAGCAACAGAAATGGAACTAGGGCCCTGCATGACTTGTTCTTCGTGGATCCTTCAGACACCTGCTTCTGGAAGGCAGAAGGAAGGGAGCAGGGATGCAGAGAGAGGCAGATCACTGGACTACATGGTACTGTACACTCCCAGCAGCTGAAAACTGAAATCCAGAACACTGCTCATTCCACATGGTTATAAACACCATCCAGAAAACCTTGGGTGGCTGTCCAGGCAGCCAGATATTTCTGTCATTACTCACATTTTTTGTAAGTTGCTTGCTCGCACTTTCTGCTCACTCAGTTAATATTATTCCCTTTTTGGGTCTCTGAGGGAGTTGAAGACTAGATAGTTATAGCTTTCCTTGTTTACCTGACACAGAAAGTAAGTTATGATAGAAAGTAACTAAGACTTTAGACTTATTTAGATAAGATAGATATGGAATATTTTCTCTGAATTTGCCAAATGCAAATGGACTAGACATTGTTGATGTATTTATTACCTGTATATATTATATATAGTTATTGTACTTATATGTAGTTTTTCTTATATTAATTATAGCCTTTTTTATTTTAGACAAAAAGGGGAAATGTAGTGGCATTTAATTTGTATTTTAATAAATAATACTTGTCTGAAGATCTGAAAAGTAAAACAACCACACTGGCCAGCCTTATAGACCAGGCAACGATAACACACACCTTTAATCCCAGTAGCCACACTAGTAGCCATAGAAACCAGGCGGTAGTGGTGCACGCCTTTAATCCCAGCCCTAGAGAGGAATATAAGACAGGAGGAGACAGTTCTCAGGCTCAGTCTCATTCTGAGGTTTTCTGGAGGCAGGATCGCCATTTCAGGCTGAGGTAGAGGTAAGAGCCAATGGCTGGCTCTTTTGCTTTTCTGACCTTCAGGTTAAAACCCAATTTCTCTCTGTGAGTTAATTGCACAGGACCCTTTGGTGCTCAACTAAGCATCTCAAATGAGCTGGGAACATTTGTGACTTGAGCTCCTCTTTAACTTAATTTCAGCACTTAGGAAGCAGAGGCAGCCAGATCTCTGAGTTCGAGGCCAGCCTGGTCTATAGAGTGAGTTCCAATTTCTGAAGGACATTAAACTCCTAAGGGCTTGCACCTGTGGGCTTGCAGCCCTGAATTTGAACTGGAATACCTGAGGTCTTCAGGAAGCCACTCCAGCCCCTTGGGTGGTGAGGCCATGATGTTGCTAGCTTCTCTGCTGTAAGACATGGGTTCTGATGATTCCAGATAAACTTGGGACTGGGTTGGGATCTGGGAAGCATAGTGAAATGGGCCATCCATGGATCAGACTCCCCAAAAGAGAATATTGGCTCTCCCCTGAGTGTGAATACTTCCCTCCACAGCCCACTGGAGAAGAGGGGTCTCTGGGGTCTTCGTCACCCACTTGTTCTCTGCCTGCCCCTAGGAGAATGTCTCTTGCTGGAAGATCTGCTTGGCCCAGCTCAGCTGGCATTGGATGGGGTAGGCACAGGGTGCCACATGCTGAGCAAGCTGTGTGACTATCAACAGGGGCTGAATGCCTTGTACTTAGCCATCCCAACAGGCCAGTGATGAAGAGATAGCCAGGATCATTTCTGCAGGACACTAGAGGCTGGGATTGATGGTGGCCAAGAGCTCTCTGATCCTGGTCATGCCTCAGCAAGGAAAATAGCAAGTGGATGCCCTGGTAGCCAGGAGGTCCTGGGAGCATTTGAGAGCAGAAAGAGACATCAGGGCCACTTGGTGGAACCTTTTAAAAAATTACTCTGTGTCTGTTTGGTGTGGTGTGTGTGTAGTGTGTGTGTATCCCGTGTGTGTAGTATGATGTGTGTGGTTTGTGGGTAGTGTGGTGTGTGGTTTGTGTGTGTGTGTCTGTAGTGTGTGTGGTGTGTTTGTAGTATGTATGGTTGTGTGTAACGTGTGTGTATGTGTGTATAAAGTGTGTGCGTGTGAAATGTGTGTGTGGTTTGTGTGTGTGTGTCTGTAGTGTTTGTAGTGTGTGTGTGTAACGTGTGTGTACATGTGTGTATGTGTGAAATGTGTGAGTGGTTTGTGTGTAGTGTGCATCTGTAGTGTGTGTGTGTGTATGTGTGCGCACACGCAGTCAGCTCTCTCCTTTTACCATGTGAGATCCCAGGCTAAACTCAGGTCATTCCGCTTGTCCACAAGCACCTGGCTTGCTGGCCCCTCATCCACATTTAGTAAAGAAATTCGTTGTTTTGTTAGTTGTTCCTTGTTTAACCAGGTTAGCTGGGCTCTGGGTTGTTTGTTTCAAAGCCTGCTTGTGGCTTTGTTGATTTCTTCCCCACTCATTCTGTCTTTATTGTTGCCGGTTTCCCCACTTCAAAGCTTTCCTCTGCAGGTGTGACTCGGACAGATGCACTTAATACTGTATTGCTGAGTGAATATCAATTTGGTGCCATTTTTAAAAAATAGTCTTTTTAAAAATTTTACATACCAATCCCAGTTCCCTCTCCCTCCTCCTCTCCTCCCAGTTCCCTCTCTCTCCCTCCCTTGCTCTCCTCCCAGTTCCCTCTCCCTCTAACTCTCCTCCCAGTTCCCTTTTCCTCTCCCCCCCCCTCCTCCCAGTTCCCTTTTCCTCTCCCCCCCTCCTCCCAGTTCCCTCTCCCTCCCTCCCCTCCTCTCCTCCCAGTCCCCTCTCCCTTCCTCCCCTCCTCCCCTCCCAGTTCCCTCTCTCTCCCTCCCCTCCTCTCCTCCCAGTTCCCTCTCCCTTCCTCCCCTCCTCCCCTCCCAGTTCCCTCTCTCTCCCTCCCCTGCTCTCCTCCCAGTTCCCTCTCCCTCCTCCTCTCCTCCCAATTCCCTTTTCCTCTCCTCCCCTCCTCCCAGTTCCCTCTCCCTCCCCTCCTCTCCTCCTCCCAGTTCCCTCTCCCTCCCCTCCTCTCCTCCTCCCAGTTCCCTCTCCCTCCCCTCCTCTCCTCACAGTTTTGAGCCATTTTACATGTCTGTGTTCGTATTATTTTTCTAGACCATCAAATATTTCACAAACCCTGTTGATGTCTTCTTAAATGATTTTTAATCAGTTAGTTATTGTGCATATGTGGGCGTGACAGGGGTGGGGTCAAGGACAGCCTGTGGATTGTGTGTAGTTGGAGTGACGGGGTGGGGTCAAGGATAGCCTGTGGATTGTGTGTAGTTGGAGTGACGGGGTGGGGTCAAGGATAGCCTGTGGATTGTGTGTAGTTGGAGTGTAGTTGGAGTGACAGGGTGGGATCAAAGACAGCCTGTGGAATGTCATCATATGTGGAGGTGAAAGGAGTGGGGATGAGAATAGGGAGGAATGTCCTCTCTCTTCACGTTTCTGTGGGGCCTGGGGACTAAACATAGTTTCCAGCCTTTCTCAACAAGCACCTTATCCTCTGAGCATTTCATCAGCCTTTTAATTTCCTGTTATTTTATTTATTTATTGTTATTATTTCTGTTTGTTGTTTTTTTCAAGGCAGGGTCTCATTATGTAGCCCTGGCTGTCCTGGGACTCACTCTGTAGCCCAGGCTGGCCTCGAGCTCAGAGATCTGCCTGCCTCTGCCTCCCGAGTGCTGGGATTAAAGGTGTGTGTCACTATATCCTGCATCAACATCATCATCATCATCATCATCATCGTCATTACTGAGACAAGGTCTCACTATGTAGCTCTGACTGACCTGAAACTCACTACATAGACCAGGCTGGCCTTGAACTCATAGAGATCTGTTTTCTGAGTGCTAAGATTAAAAGGTGTGCTCTACCATGCCTGCCCCCTTATTTTTTTAGACTCCTCTATAGCCCAGACTAGCCTTGAACTTGCTATGTAGCCAGCACAGTCAGCTTTGTTGATGTTGTCACAGGACCTTAATAAATGACTTCCCCGCCTTGGTCTGAACTAACTGAGGTGACCCGGGCAGCCGGCAGACAGGTATGGAGGGATAAGCCTGTAACCACAGTGCACTGGGGACAGAGGAGGAGAGCAGGAGGCAGACTGGGGCTTCACAGTGAGACTTTGTCTCAGAAACCGAAAGGCAGAGGAGTGAAGTGGGCGGGGGATGAATAGTATAATGAAATAAGTGAATGAAAATGTCGAAGTCAGACTCATTAATTTGTAAGATAACTTAAAAAGTTAAAGATGATGGCAACTGGAGATAGCCCGTGTGTTTCTTAATCTTGAAGATGTGCCTGGCAGCCTCCTCCCACCCTGACCACCTCCATCCTCACTGTGCACAGCCAGAGTTGCTGGAGGTAGCAGGTAGAGTGATGGTGACAGGAAGGGGACATCACTTCCACAAAGAGAAAGGGTGAGTTAGTCACAGGGGCTCGGTTCATTCTAACAACCTAGAGGCAAAAGGGGGTAGAGAGGTGGGGGAGGATTACAGTCAGCTCCCTCCATGTGGAAGAAAACTTCCAAACGAGGAAAAAAACATTCCCACATTCCTCTAGCTCCACTGATTCAATCATATCTCTTTAGTGGAAAAAGAAAAAAGCCAGAACCAAGCAGTGGTGGCACACACCTTTAATCCCAGCATTTGGGTAGCAGAGGCAGGTGGATCTCTGTGAGCTGGAGGCCCTCCTGGTCTTCAGAGTGAGCTTCAGGATATTCAGGACTTCATAGTGAGATCCTGTCTCAAAACTCAAAACAAATAAATAACAACATGTAGATGGAGTTTTCTGACTAGACGGCGGATCTGTTCCCCACATAACCACTCAGATTTATTATTAATTATAAATGTTTGGCCAATAGCTCAGGCTGGTTACTAGCTAACTCTTACATTTTAAATTAACCCATATTTCTTATTTACCTTCTGCCACGTGACAGTAACTTCTTTCAACACAGCAAGTTCATCTTGCTTCTCTCTGTATCTGCTCCCAACTCCTAAGACTCCCCCCTTTGTCTTCCCAGGTTCTCTGTGTCTTGCTGTCCCAGCTATACCTCCTGCCTAGCTACCAGCCAGTCAGCTCTTTTATTGAGCCAATCAGAAGGCACCTTGTCAAAGATACATCTTCGCAGTGTACAAAAAGATTATTTCATCACAACCACAAAAAAGAGTTAGGGACTGGAGAACTGGCTCAGAGGTTAAGAATACCGGCTGCTCTTGCAGAAGACCCAGGTTCAGTTCCCAGCAGCCACATAGTGGCTCACAATCACCTATAACTCCAGTTCCAGGGGACCTGACACCCCTTTTTGAACTCCAAGGGCAGCCACATGCATGTACACATATATACACTCAGACATACACATAAAGACTTTAATCACAACACTCAGGAGGCAGAGGCAGGTGGATCTCTGTGAGTTCGAGTCCAGCCTGGTCTACAGATCAAGTTGCAGGACAGTCAAGGTTACACAGAAAAACCTTGTCTTGAAAAACCAAAACAAAAAGATTTATTTTTATCATTTTAAGTTATGTCTGTGTGTGTGTTTGTATGGGTATGGGCTTGTGAGTTCATGTGCCATTGGAGGCCAGAGGTGCAGGTCCTTATGGAACTGGAGTTGTGAGGCATCTGATTTAGGTGCTGGAAACTGAATGAGGGTCCTTCACAAGAAAGGTTCATGTTCTTAACTGCAGAACCATCTCCCCACTTGTGTGTGTGTGAAAGATGACTGTTAATTTCTAATTCTTCTGCCTCCACCACCAAAGTACAGGGCTGCAGGCCCGTGTCACCACACCCAGGTTTCTGCAGCTCTGGACATGGAGTCCAGGGCTTTGTACACACCAGGCAAGCACTCTACCATCTGAACCCTGGTCCCAGCCGGATCGTATTTTTATTGTCAATGGTTGTGGCTGAGTTACTGCTGGTCCCCAGTATCTATTCTCTTTCTTGGAAAGTCAGAAGCTTTAACTGGTACATAGTGATCTTGGTAGGGACTACATTTCCCAGCATTACTTGGTCTTTGAGAAGTAGAAGTGGCAAGTGTTCAAACTGCAGATGCTTCTTGTCTTAGGTCTGCAGATATCTAAGCAGGGTAATCAGGTGTTCAGAGCAGTGTTCAGAGCTAGGTGGAGCTGCAGTTGAGGTCAGGTATGAGATCTGAGGACCAGCAGGATGCTTGGGAGGACTGGCCTGATGGCAGAGGGAAATCACAGGGAAGGTCAGGAAAGCCTTGAAGATTGAAGATGAGCGGCAAGAACACAGAAAAGGGGGACGGGCTCAGTGGGTAAACTGTGTGCTGCTCTTGCAGAGGACCCGAGTTGGGTTCCAAGCACCCACAGTGAGTGGCTCAGGAGATTTCATGCCCTCTTCTGGCCTCTGTGGGCACCTGCACACGTGTGCACATACTCACACATAAGTACATACAATCACAAATAAAATAAATCCTAGCAACAACAAAGCCCAGACATGTCTGTACCCCTAGCATGGACGGGAGACAGAGACAGTAGATCCTCAGTGCTCACTGGCCACTCAGTCAGTGAACTTGGGATTCAGAGAGAGATCCGGCCTCAAAAAACTCGAGATGAGGAGCAACGGAAAACCCCTGATGTCAACCTACAGAAGGCCCTCGGTTCAGCCTCTTACTGAAAAACATATAAAAGTAAAAAGATTATAGATAGAGAAGACAGACAACTCCTATGGTTGCCCTTTGACCCCCACACAGCGGTGTGGCACTGCACACACACAAAGAAATAAACGTCACACCTTGAATCCCAGCACTCACGAGGCAGAGGCAGAAGGATTTCTTTGAGTTATAAGCCAACCTGGTCTGTTTCTAGAACATGCTTCAGGCCAGCCAGGGTTACAGAGTGAGACCTTGTCTCAGAGAGGAGAGGAGAGGAGAGGAGAGGAGAGGAGAGGAGAGGAGAGGAGAGGAGAGGAGAGGAGAGAGAGAGAATGAATGTAGATGGTGGGACAGAAATAGTAGCTGCGCGTTTGTGTGTAGTGCAGCAGGCACCACCGTGTGGGCGTGTCCAGCCTGAGTGTAGCCCTGGGGTCCTCGAAACCTCAAAGATAACTCCTCAGAGTCAGGCTGCTCCGGACCCCAAGACTGTGGCAAAACTACCAAACAGTTAAAAACACACAGCTCAGTTCCATTTCCCCCAGATTCACAGGGCCGGAAAATACAGAGATGCAAAGATATTGGTTTTTTTTTCGCTTTCGTTTTTTGGTTTTTAACAAGGACAGCAAATAAACAAACAAACAAAAATCCAAAAGCAAAACAACAACAATTAAAAAAAAAAAACAGGACTTTCATCTCTGGCAACAGCGCAGAACACCCCTTGCTACTAGCGCTGGTTGGGAATGGTAGCGGGGAAAATATAACAAACACCCTTTTAAATGCATGGCTGAGCTTGCTAGAAAGGACGGGTGCTCCCTAGGGACCTCAACAAAGAAGCCGAAAACCAGGCAGGAATGCAGAGCCAGTGTAGCTGCAGCAGCGGGGGAAGGGCCTAGGCCAGCAGTTGGCCATGCTGGCTGGGGGGACTGGAGTTTATAGCCCCTGTGGGGACAAGAAAGGTGGCAAAGGAGGCCCACTCGGAGCCAGATCTGCAGAGCCTCGGACTGTCAGAGAGAAAGCAAAGGAAAGCCTTAGTTTGTAGGGGTGAGAGCTGCCAGGACCTAGAGAAACAGAGCTGCTCTGCAGATTTGTAAAGTCTTGGCCTCAAGGGGTTTGGATTTTAAATTTAGAGTCTACTCATAGGGCCCCGGAGATACCCAAAGTAAGAATTTAACACACAAAAGGGTCCTTAGACACTGGGCAGAAACAAGACTAAGGCCTTAGTCTCAGTCAGGGTTCCCAGAGATCTGGCAGGCGAGCTCACAAAGGGAACCTGCAAGAGGAAGGTGAGAGCCAGACTCAGTGCTTCAGGCTCATCAGATGGTAGGACTGAACTCCCTGGGGGCTTGCAGGTTTGCTCTCTCCAGCATCCTTCCTGGGGCATGCTGGTTTGCTCTCTCTGTGTCTCCAGCATCCTCTCTGGGGAATGCTGGTTTGCTCTCTGTGTCTTCAGCATCCTTCTTTAGTCTTGCTGGTTTGCTCTCTTTGTGTCTCCAACACCTTCCCTGTGGTGGGGCCATGCTGGTTTGCTCTGTGTGTCTCCAGCATCCTCCCTGGGCCATGCTGGTTTGCTCTCTGTGTCTCCAGCATCCTCCATGACACCACATAAACATCTGTGGTGCTGGATAAATGTGCACGCAAAGCTTGAAGGAGCAAGCCTGTGGTCCCACCTAGTCAGCTCCCAAAACTTTTTGGATTCTGAATAATTGAATGGTTGATTTGGTTTTGCACTTAGATAGCCTCAACCTCTGTCCTCCCAGCCCCTGCTATAGGAGTGGGACTGGGGTGGTCAGAGAGGAAGACTGAAGGTTGTTTGGGCTAAAATGGACTCTGATTAGCTCTCCCAAGCCCTCAACCTAGGATGGGGGAGAAGGGACAAGTTCATGAAAAGATGAGCGATCCTACCACGACAGGGGCGGGGAGTGGGGTCAGGGTACGATGTAGCTCGATGGGTCAGTGTTACAGTGGCCGCTTTACATGTTTGTAGTCTGGGATCAATCTCAGCACAGGAAAAAAAGAAAAAAGAGAAAAAGAAAAAACAAACACAAACAAAAACCCAAAAACAGTCCTCAGAAAATAAAATTAAGACAGTACACACTGCTCCTGTTTCCAGTTTCTCTTGATCAGAGCTGATCTGAAGGGAGGCCTATAGTTTACAGGAAGCCTTTGCTCGTTTATCCACTCCCTTACCCACCAGCCCACCCGAAGAAGACAGCAGGATGAAGCACGGGTGAGGGCTCACGCCTGTGATCCCAGCTCTCTGGAGGATGTGCCAGTGGGAAAGCCACAAGTTCACAAACACCTTGCACTCCATGGTGAGTCCCAGGACAGTCTAGGCTGCCGTGTGAGGACACGTCTCAAAAACTAAACTAAAGCCAGGCAGTGGTGGCACACATCTTTAATCCCAGCACTCAGGAGACAGAGGCTGGTGAACTACAGAGTTCAAGGTCAGCTTGGTCTACAGAGGAAGTTCCAGGACAGCCAGGGCTGTGCAGAGAGACCCTGTCTCAACACACACACACCCCCACCAAATACATTAAATAAAATGGATGAGAATATCATTTTATCTATAAGAGGACCTTTCCAAGCCATATTTCCCCTAAACCACTTGTTGGTGTCTGGGAGCAAGGTGTCAAAGGTCACAGGGTCAGATGACAACATCCACCGAAGGTTCCAAAAGGGGTTTGGTCGCTGCTGGGAAGACTTGGAATAAAGCTCACCCAGTGTTCCCAGCTGGCAGGCCTCTGCCCTTCAGGGTGTAGCACTGGAGGGCAGGGAGGGAACTGTGGTGGGAGGAGCTTCCTGGAGGAGGTGCAAGGAGTACTTACTCTGCCAGGCCCCAGATGTGAGCTTCTGGCACAGACCAGACCTGGCTGAACCTCCTTGCTGACTTGCTTGGCAAAGCATGCTGGCAAAGCCAGGTTTACTCTGGGCCATTTGCATCTCATTTGCATCAATCTGCATATGTGGCGGCACAGCCTGGTCTCTTATGCATTTAAATTGCGAGTTATTTGTCTCTCTTTGAAAGCTCTCATTTTCCCCCCTGGGGGAGTTGGCCCCATTTCTCCAGGTCCCCCTTTTAACATAAAAATCTGTTGAGGTGCCGGGCGGTGGTGGCGCACGCCTTTAATCCCAGCACTCGGGAGGCAGAGGCAGGCGGATCTCTGTGAGTTCGAGACCAGCCTGGTCTACAAGAGCTAGTTCCAGGACAGGCTCCAAAACCACAGAGAAACCCTGTCTCGAAAAACCAAAAAAAAAAAAAAAAAAAAAAAAAAAAATCTGTTGAGGTCATTCAACATGAGGTAAAGCCACCAAACTGGGGTGCAATGATGGGCGTTTGCTCTTTGGGTTTCCAGAACCACTCTTTAAAAAAAAAAACAACAACAAAACAACAGCCAAGTCCCTATGGCCCAACTGGGCATATGTCCCTTGTGTTACAGATGTGGAGACTGAGGAAAAGAGCCAAAGAGATGTCCAGTCTTACCACGTTGGCAGCAGGATCCTGGTCAGGGCTTCTAATTTCAGATCCCAGACTAGAAGGGCCTTGAGAGATTATCTCTTTCTGTAGGTGGATGTGTCCCTGTCTGGGACAGGGACAGGATCTCGCTGGAGGTCACACAGCTAGTTTAGATAGCTGTAGTGGTTCCCACAGTACCATTCAAAGACAGTAAAACCCTGTACAAGGTGCAGCTTTTGACTGTTTGTGGGTGATCTACTCCAGATGGGAACGCCCCCTGTAGACACCAAGTGTTTTGATGTTCTTCTGATTTAGGTTGTTTGAAGGTCACTGAATGAGTATCAGTACGCAGGTGTGAACTGGGCAAGAGTCCTTGATAACTAACTCTGTTAGCTGGTGGCTTTTCCTGTCCTGGGAAAAGCCCATCCTAGGAGGGGCAAGTCCCTCCCTGGACTTAGCAGATGAATCTCCAGAGTGACCCCTGGAACTCTCTGATATGATGGCAGCTTGTGTGCCCCACAGTGTCACCAGGACAGGATGGGGACTTCCTCAAAGGCAGCATGGGTCACATTACTGGGTGGATAGCTCGATGGGATTGAGGATCACCCTGGAAACAAGGGGGTTAACTGAGGTGGGATGGCTCATTCTAACTGTGGGCAGCAGCGTCCCACAGCCTGGGCTCCAGGATTGGATAAAAGGGAGAAAGTGAGCTAAGCACCCAACATTCATTTCCCTCTGGCTCCTGAGTGTGGCTGCCATGTGACCAGAGCCTCCTGCTCCGTGGTGGACCGGATACCGTAGGCAGAAGAAAGCCTTAGGTGGCCTCTAGGCAGGTGTTTGGTGCCAGAAATAAGAAGACCACCATAGGAGAACGTGTGTGTGCATGCGTGAGTGTGTGCGTGTGTGTGCATGAGCTGCCCATCGTAAACACCACATTTACTAAACTCCTTGCCCTAGGTAGGCACCAGCTGGGCTGCACTTGGCTTGTCCTGCCTTCCTGCCTGTCAGGGTTGTTTTCTCTTGCTGAGATTTGGATAAAAAGTGTTCCCCCAAAAGCCTCCTATGTGGGAGGCATGGCTCCCAACTGGTGGCGCTATTTTGAGAGGCTCTGGAAAGTTTTGGAGGCGGGGCCTAGCTGAAGGATGTTGGCCAATGAGAACATGTTCATGGAGACTGCCTCTTATGGAACCCTGTCTGTCTGTCATCTGCCTCTGTTTCCTACCCAGTAGGAGGTAAGTAGCCTCTTGCCAAAATTGATTTTTTTCATTGCTGAGAAGAAGCAGCCTAAGGTAAGAGAGCACTCATTTTGAAGCACAGTGTGGTACCCAGTCCATCATGGAGAAGACACGCCAGCAGATGCGTGCATCACATCATGTCCACTGTCAGGAGGGAGGGAGAGACGGATGCTAGTGCTTTCCTTGTTTTTCAGTCTAGGATATCAGACCATGGGATGGGGCAGTCCACATTTAGGAAGGCCTGGAAATGCCCTGGCACACGGCCAGGGGTGTGTCTCTTACGAGGACCTAAATCCAGTCAAACTGACAGTGCAGAATGATCGCCACTGTGGAGTTCACGGCTCTGCCACACACTCCTACCACTATGACATTTGTTGTACCAAGAGATGGAGTCAACCCAACCTGAAACCTCTGAGTCTTTGAGCTAGGATACTTTATGCCTCCCTCAGGGTATGCTGTGTGGGATAATGCTCTTGTACAATGCAAAGATTTGTCACTAATATTGGTTTAATAAAATGCTGATTGACCAGTAACCAGGCAGGAAGTACAGGCTGGTCACCAGACTAAAAGAATTTGGAGGGCTGGAGAGATGGCTCAGTGGTTAAGAGCGTTGCCTGCTCTTCCAAAGGTCCTGAGTTCAATTCCCAGCAACCACATGGTGGCTCACAACCATCTGAAATGAGATCTGGTGCCCTCTTCTGGCCTTCAGGCATACAGGAAGAAAGAATATTGTATACATAGTAAGCAAATAAATATTTTTTTTAAAAAAAAGAATTTGGAGATGAGGAAAGGCAGAGACCCAGTCACAAACCAGATGTAAAGCAAGCAAGATGAGACTGCCCCACTGAGAAAAGGTACCAAGCCAGATGGCTAAACATAGATAAGAATTATGGGTTAATTTAAATTGTAAAAGCTATTTAGCAATAAGCCTGAGTAATGGGCCAGTTTATAATTAATATAAGCCTCTATGTGTTTCTTTGGGACTAGGGGTGGGACAGAAACTTCCGTCTACAGTACGTCAGGCATTCCATCACAGTGAGAAGTCTGATGATCCACCACAGGGACCCAGCAAGACTCAGGGAGGTGAAGGCCACAATGGAGGTGACCGAGCCGAGGTTCAGCCTCTTGACTGACTGCTTTGATCCAAACAATACCACTACATTTTCTCCAAAGATCTATCATTTCCCTTGCAAGTAAATTGTGGCAGGTACAGCCCTGCTTCAGCAGCGAGACTTGCTGCTAGGTAAATGGTGCATGCATGAGCATGGAACTGTAGTAAATTCAAGGCTAGCTTGATGTGGGAGTGATTTCTTATTAATAAAGAAACTGCCTAGACCCATTTGATAGGCCAACCCTTAGGTAGGCGGAGTAAACAGAACGGAATGCTGGGAGAAAGAAGCTGAGTTGGGGAGTCGCCATGATTCTCCCACTCCAGACAGACGCAGGTTAAGATCATTCCTGGTAAGCCAGCTCGTGGGCTACACAGATTAATAGAAATGGGTTAGATCAATATGTAAAAGCTAGCCAATAAGAAACTGAAACTAATGGGTCAGGCAGTGTTTAAAAGAATACAGTTTCCATGTAATTATTTCGGGAAAAGCTAGCTGGGTGGCGCGACACAGCCCGCCGCTCCGTATTTCAACAGAGTGGCGCCCAACGTGGGGCTAAATCCACTTAAAAACCTGAGAAGGCTTAAAAATAAGGAAAAGATAGCTTTTTGCTGTTTGTGGGTGGCGTGCCACAGAGAGAAATTGTCCTGACTCAGCAGCAGGAAAAAACTGGCTGTTTTAAAATGCCGGCTTTCTGGGCTGTGCCGCCATTACGATCTCTGTCTGGCTCCTGTGGGAGACAGAGCTTTTAAATGAAACATTTGGAGTAAAGCTCTACGGCTTGCTTGATGGCAATGTGGACTGCTGTGTGCCTGGAACTGTGTGTGGCTCAGGGGCACCAAATGGCTCTGAGGCAGGAGCGGCTTGGCTCAGCTCTGCTATGCTGAACTGTGCTGGTCTCAGGCAGAAACTACCGTAATTACCATAAAAACAGCGCATTTAAGGTTTCAACTGGGCAGGACACAGGCGGTACCGTATTACCTGTACATGGTACAACTTAAGTTTTTAAGAACTGCTTAACATTTTAAAAAATGCTCCTGGATAATAAAAAAATGTTACAGATTCACAATAAAACAGATTCAGACATAAAAGACCACAGTGTTGGATGAATGTACGTAGGCTTAAGAGAGAGAAAAAAAGAATATAAAAAATAAAATTAATGGTTTAAAAAAAAAAGGTAAAGTCTTTAAAGAGACAGAGTACAGATAGTTAAGAGATTAAAAGAAATAAAGAAAAATAAGCCACGTAAAAATAAAAAATTCACAGAGAGTCTGGATAATGTACATTGTGTTTTCTTTAAAATTTTTGACTGTGAAGGAGCTAAGTACAGAGAGACATTTCATTATATGGACTGCCAAATGTAACCAAAACGGATATCATGAGGGTATGACTTCAAAATTTGGGTCTAAGGATATGATGCTTTGGAGAGAGTCTTCTTTTGTTTTCACAGAGGATGAGACTCTATGGATTTTTTTCTATTACAATTTGGTATGATAGACCACGCCCTCCTGAAAGGTTGTTGTGAACATCTTCAAAAAATTGCTTCACTCAACTGCCAACTAAGATGAAACTAGCACACAGGTTATACCATGAAAGGCCTAATTAACGACGCCCCCATTCAGCAGAAAGCAATTTGGAGAGAAAAACTGCGCCCATGTTCCCAAAATATTGTTTATAAATGTTCTTTTACATTTAAAGGGGGATATGATATAGGTATGAATAATTTGCATTGGTATGGATTTTAAGGTCAATTTTGTTATATGTATATGTATTTTTGATCTTGAATAAGGTGTGATTGTGTAGTTCATTTTCAAAATGTAATGTATAATTAGGAAATATAGGTTGTTGATGGATAATCATAAATAATAGTCAAGTTTGTAGTCATGTTACTTAGATTTTCTAGATATATAGAGATATATTTCAGATAGGCATTCTTCATATCTCTCAAAGGCTACAGAATATGGCATTTAAAATATTTTAATAACTTAGGACTTTTCATGACAATGAGACACGTCTGCTCCTGGCAGCACCAATCTACTTCGAGAGAAAGATGGGCATCAAAGAGGATCCTTATGGAGTTTGATAGCCATTTGGGCAAGAAACTGCTCTTGCCTGGACTGTTGCATAAAATGGACACAGAGAACCCGCAGAGAGAGGACTGCTGAACTTGCCTAAAGGTGAGATGGTCTTTCGGGGTTCATGACTCATGAAAGAGTCTGTGAGACATTCTACAGGACACAACAGATAATGACTAAACTGTCTTTGAAATTTCCTGCTTCATGAAAATGTCTGCTGGATACTTTGGGCCTGAAGGCTGAAGATGGATGCCCCAAAGGTACAAAAGAACTTTGGGTGACTGTCCAGGCAGCAAGATGTCTCTGTCATTTCTAGAGTTTTCTTATTTCTTGTTTACTTAGGTAGTATTATATCCTTCTGGAGTCTTTGATGGAGTTGAAGAATGAATAGATAGTTATAGTTTTCCTTAGTTATGATAAAAGATAAAATAGATATAAATATTGTAACTGTAATTCTTGCTTGATAACTGTTTTGCTATATGTAATTTTACTATGTTAAAGTTAAAGCCTTTCTTTTTTGTTTAAACAGAAAAAGGGGAAATGATGTGGGAGTGATTTCTTATTAATAAAGAAACTGCCTAGACCCATTTGATAGGCCAACCCTTAGGTAGGCGGAGTAAACAGAACGGAATGCTGGGAGAAAGAAGCTGAGTCGGGGAGTCGCCATGATTCTCCCACTCCAGACAGACGCAGGTTAAGATCATTCCTGGTAAGCCAGCTCGTGGGCTACACAGATTAATAGAAATGGGTTAGATCAATATGTAAAAGCTAGCCAATAAGAAACTGAAACTAATGGGTCAGGCAGTGTTTAAAAGAATACAGTTTCCATGTAATTATTTCGGGAAAAGCTAGCTGGGTGGCGCGACACAGCCCGCCGCTCCGTATTTCAACACTAGCTGGGTGGTGGAGGTGGTAGTCATGGCTCAAGCCTTCAATCCCAGCGCTTAGGACACACAGGCAGGTGGATCGCTGTTGGGGAATATTATTTTCAGGTGTGTGACTTTTGTATATGCTACATTTGTTTAATTTTGTGAAGCTGGGTTACTGTGCCTGTCTAAAACACCTGATGGTCTAATAGAGAGCTGAGCAGCCAAAATAGCGAGGCAGGAGCAAGGATAGGTGGGCTAGCAGGCAGAGAGGATAAAGAGAAGAACTCTGAGAGAACTAGGAGCAAGGAAAGTCAAAAGGTGGTGGCGCACGCCTTTAATCCCAGCACTTGGGAGGCAGAGGCAGGTGGATCTCTGTGAGTCGAGGTCAGCCTGGTCTACAAAAAGAGTTCCAGGACATCCAGTAATACACAGAGAAACCTTATCTTGAAAAACAAAAAGATGAAACAACGAAGAGCTAGTTCCAGGACAGGCTCCAAAACCACAGAGAAACCCTGTCTCGAAAAACCAAAAAAAAAAAAAACCAAAAAAAACAAACAAACAAAAAAAAAAAAGATGAAACAAAGCAAAAAAACAGAGAGAGAGAGAGAGAGAGAGAGAGAGAGGAGAAGAAGAAGAAGAAGAAGAAGAAGAAGAAGAAGAAGAAGAAGAAGGCTGGAGAGATGGCTCAGAGGTTAAGAGCACTGACTGGGGGCTGGAGAGATGGCTCAGCGGTTAAGAACATTGCCTGCTCTTCCAAAGGTCCTGAGTTCAATTCCCAGCAACCACATGGTGGCTCACAACCATCTGTAATGAGGTCTGGTGCCCTCTTCTGGCCTGTAGGAATACACGCAGACAGAATATTGTATACATAATAAATAAATAAATATTTAAGAGCACTGACTGCTCTTCCTGAAGTCCTGAGTTCAAATTCCAGGAACCACATGGTGGCTCTCAACCATCTATAATGAGATATGGTGCCCTCTCTGGCATGGAGGTGTATAGGCAGTAGAAACATTGTATACACATTAAATAAATCTTTAAAAAAAGAAGGAGGAGGAGGAGGAGAGGGGAGGAGAGGGCACCAAGGTCCACCCAATCAGTCACAGAGTAAAAAGGAAAGAAAGGCATACAGAAATAAAGATAAAAGGCCAAAGGCAAAAGGTAGTTGAGATAATTTAAGATAAGAAAATAAGAAAAGTTGACAAGAAACAAACCAAGCTAAGGCTGGGCATTCATAACTAAGAATAAGCCTCCATGTGTGATTTACTTGTGATTTACAGGCTGGCCTCGAACTCACAGAGATCTGCCTGCCTCTGCCTCCTGAGTGCTGGGATTAAAGGCGTGCGCCACCACCGCCCGGCAGGCCAACCTGTTCTACAGAGGAGTTCCAGGACAGCCAGAGAAACCCTCCCTCAAAAACAAAACATAAGGGCTGGAGAGATGGTTCAGTGGTTAAGAACATTGCCTGCTCTTCCAAAGGTTCTGAGTTCAATTCCCAGCAACCACATGGTGGCTCACAACCATCTGTAATGAGGTCTGGTGCTCTCTTCTGGCCTTCAGGCATACATGCAGACAGAATATTTTATACATAATAAATAAATAAATAAATAAATATTTTAAAAAACATAAAAGAATTCAAGGTCATACTTGATTATCTAGAAAGTTCCTGGCCACACTGGGCTACATGAGAACCTGTCTCACACAAGCAAACAGAAACCAGAAAATTGAGCCAGTGATGGCTCAGTAGATAGACATATTTGCCACCATACTTCTGTTGACTCCAGCCCCAGGGGATCCGACTTCCTCTTCTGGCCTAATCAGGCACTTTTATGTAAGTGCACACACACACACACACACACACACACACACACACAATTGAACATAATGAAACAATAAATAAATTTTTGAAAAAGACAATTACAATGCAAACAGTAAAGGACAGGGCTGGAGAGATGGCTCAGTGGTTAAAAGCATTGCCCACTCTTCCAAAAGTCCTGAGTTCAATTCCCGGCAACCACATGGTGGCTCACAACCATCTGTAATGAGGTCTGGTGCCCTCTTCTGGCCTGCAGACACACACAGACAGAATATTGTATACATATAAATAAATTAATTAATTAAAAAAAACCAAACAAACAGTAAAAGACAGTCGGGAGTACCGTACTTTCCCAGTGTTGCCGGGACAAAATGCCACAGTCTGGGTGACTATCAGCTGCACAGGAAACCCGGGGTCTGCAGCCCAGGCATTGGTAGGTCGGTTCCTTCGGGGGCTCCGGGCAGACTGCTCTACTTTGTCTCCTAGCTTCTTATGGCAGCTGCTGGTGTTGCCAATTTACACCTCTAGCTCCATCTTTTCCTGCCGTCCTTCCTGTCCCCTTCCTATGAGGGCACTCATTGTACTAAGCGTCTACCTCACCCCAGAACAGAATGTTCCCCCAAAGTAGTGGGGGAAGGGATGGGACTTCAGCTTACCTTTAGGGAGAATGTAGTTCAAGTACAGCAAAGTGGAGAGGGCGTGTGGAAACTTTTTTAAATAATTGAAGTAAAATCCTAGACCAGGCAGTGGTGTGGCACACCTTTAATCCCAGCACTTGGAGGCAGAGGCAAGCAGTTCTGAGTTTGAGGTCAGCCTGGTCTACAGAGCGAGTTCCAAGACAACCAGAGTGGTTACACAGAGAAACCCTATCTCAGAAAAACAAAACAACCCAACCTTCCTCCGCCCCCGCCTTGAAAAAAAAAAAAAAACAGAAAAGAAGAAAGAAAGTTGGGCATGACAGTTTATACCTTGGGTAGTGGAAGCAGAAAGACGGTGAGTTCGCAAGGTCATCCTCAGCTACACATAAGTTTGAGGCCAGCCAGGGCTCCGTGAGTCCCTGTCTGAAACAACAACAGAAAGTCTATTAGATTCAGTTCAAAAAAGATCCCTGTGGGAGGTAAGATGGCTGAGCAGAGTGCTCCCTACCAAGCCTGACAGCCTGAATGGAATTACCAGAGCCCACCTGGTAGAGAAAGGAAGGTCCCCTGACCTCTACATGTGTGCTGTGGACTGTGGCATGCACACTTTGGAGCTCTCTCTCTCCCTCTCTCCCTCCTTCCCTCCCTCCCTCTCTCTCACCCCCCTTTCCCTCCCTCTCTCTTCCTTCTCTCACTCTCTCTCTCTCTCCCTCCCTTCCTCCCTCTCTCTCTCCTCCCTTTCTCCCCCCCCCCCCCCCCCAGGCTGCTCGAACATACATACAATTGACAAAGTAAATAAATGTTTCTTTTTAAAGAGAGGTCAGTGAGTTTAAGGCAGGTCCAATTATCTACAATGAAGCTAGTAAAACAAAAGGGAAATGGAGAAAAGAAACAAAGTCCCAATGACCCATAGGACAAGATGTCCCCAGACCTGCAATCAGGGCCTCAGAGGCAGAAAGAGAACCAGGAAGAAAAACAGTGTTTTAAGGAATATTGGCAGAAAATATTATGTTTAACTGAAAAAAAAAAGAGCTTTCAGTGAGGAAGTTCAGTGAACCCCAAAAGATGAGTTCAAAGACAATCCCATTCAGTACACAGTGACCAGATGCCAAGAAGAAAAGAGAGTGAGTGTGTTTGGGTGTGTGTATGGTAGAACTCAGATGCAGAGACCTGGCCTAGGACATACAGGTTCTGAGTTCAGTTCTCTCCTTTTCAAAATCTTTTTTTGGGATGTGTGTGTGTGGGGGGGGGGGGGGGGGTTGAGACAGCATCTCTCTACGTAGCCCTGGCTGTCCTGTTAAAAACATGTTTTGAGGGCTTGCAAGATGTCCCAGTGCTTAAGAGTAAGGGCTGCCTCTCATCAAAAAAATATTTAAGCCAGAGAGAGGTGGCACCAGCCTTTAATCCCAGAATTTGGGAGGCAGAAGCAGGCAGAGTTCTGTGAGTTCGAGACCAGATTGGTCTACATAGTGAGTTCCAGGACAGCCAGGGCTACACAACGAAACCCTGTCTTGTAAAAAGAAAAAGAAGAAGAGGAGAAGGAAAGAAAGGCAGAAAGGGAGAAAAGGAGACAAGAAGGAAGAAAAAAGGAAGAAAGAAGGGAGGAGAGACAAAAGGAAAAACTGCAAGGCCACTGGGAACAAATTTAAAAGATAATCAGGGGTGGTTGTGGCGATACAGACCTTTAATCCCAGGTGAGTCAGTTGGCTCTCCATGAATTCAAGGGCTTGGTAAAGTGAATTCAGGGCTACACAGAGAAACCATGTATACACATATAATCAAGGGTGGGGGGAAAAACAGACCGCAGGCTTCACAGGAAAGCAGCGGGAGCCAGAAGACAGAGGCCTAGCACCTCCAGGCACTGAAGGAAAGCCGCTGTCAGTGTGGTGTGGCTCAGCAGTTTAGGTCTGATGACTTGAGATTAATCCCTGGGACCTGCACCGCGGGAGGAGAGGCTGAACTCCCAACTCCACACAGGCGTGGGGGCACATGTGCACCACTGTTCAGATGGAAGTCCTACCCCAACCCCCCTCCCCTGGAGTTGCCTCAGCGCAGACTTCACCCCCCCCCCAGAAAACCCTCCGAACGATGACTCCTCCCAGAGATGCTCAAGACCACTCACACAGGGTATTTAAACTGCCCCCCCCCCCAACAAACCTGTGTTTTCCAGTCTTCCTTTCCCGTCTCCTCTCTGGGGGCGCTGGAAAGGCATCCAGAAGCATTTGTATCCATTAAACTTGGGCTTTTTCTACTTTGCTTTGCTTTTGGTCTGACTTGGATTATTGTGTCCACCATGAGGATTATAGGGTGCAGGAACTTTGCAACAACCACATACAATACCCTCAGTAGTAACTGTTAGTGGTAAGGAAATAAAGTATTCAAGTCTTTGAAGCCAAAGTGACAGTTTGATACATATAAAAACACAAAGTGGGGGCTGGAGAGACAGCTCAGTGGTTAGGAACATTGGCTGCTCTTCCAGAGGTCCTGAGTTCAATTCCCAGCACCTGCGTGGTGGCTCAAAACTGTCTGTTCCAGTTCCAGGAGATCAAATGCCCTCTTCTTACATCTGAGGGCATCAGGAACCCAGTGCACAGACATACCCGCAGAACCATAACACATAAAATAAACCAAAAATTGCTTCCTTTTTTCCCTTCCTTCCTTCTTTCCTTCCATTCAAAGGAAAAGAGACATAATAGAGCTGTTACCATAGCTGGAACCCGTGCTCCCTCCTCCGGCCTGTGGTGACACCAGGAGGTAGCGGAGATCTTAGAGAGTAGCGCACATTGTAAGGAAGATCACTGGGTTGTGCTCTCGAAGTGAACCCTGGGACCTCAGATTCTCCGTTCTCTTTTCTCTCTCCTCCCTGGGAAGTCAAACCCCTTGCTGTCGTGCGCTGGCCCAGGGCAGCATGGCCAATGTCTCACACCTTTTCCTCTTTTTCTCTTTTCAGCTGATTGCCTCAGCTATTTTGTTACAGTCACAAGGAATTAACACAGCAAGATATAAAGAGGCAATAGGTGTAAAACAACTATGGGAGCCAGGCGGTGGTCACACATGCCTTTAATCCTAGCACTCGGGAGGCAGAGGCAGGCTGATCTCTGTGAGTTCGAGACCAGCCTGGTCTACAAAGTGAGTTCCAGGGCAGCCAGGACTGTTACACAGAGAAACCCTGTCTTGGAAAAAAACACCTAAATAATAATAGTAATAATAATAATAGTAATAACAATAATAATAATAATAATAAACCCAGCAATGGGAACAGAATGACATTTAAAAAGACAGAGTAAGTGGGGCATGAAGGCACACCCTACTTAGAGCAGCTGGAGGAGGCAGAGTACTAGGATCTTACATTCAAAGCCTGCTTGAGATGCAGAGTAAAATTCTGCCTCAAAAAGAAAAGAATAGGTCTTGGGTCAGGGTGGTGGCATTACACACCTTTAACCTCAGTACTTGGGAGGCAGAGGCAGGCGGATCTCTGTGAGTTTGAGGCCAGCCTGGTCTATGGAGCCAGTTCCAGGACAGTTAGGACTTTTACACAGAGAAACCCTGCCTCAAAAAAACAAAAACAAACAAACAAACAAATAGGTCTTGGGATATCCCTCAATGGTAGATGCTTGCTTAGTTAGGACCTGGGTTCAACCTCAAGTGTGTGTGTAACAGGGGGAGAGCTGGGGACAGTGAGAGTCGATAACAAGGTAGTGGGAATAGACCACCCCATAATAGCAAATACACTACACTACACGTAAATGGACTAGTCACTCCACTTAAAAACAGAATCATCAGGATGGAGTCAGAGGGAGCCATATCAGAGCTTTTGGGTTGTAACTGGAGAGTTAAACAAGATTGAATCCAAGCCTCAGCACAAATCCTGGTCCATTTGGGTGTATTTAAAAAGCAACTCTAAACTTACTCTGACACAAGTATTATATTATCCTTGATGCCCGCTGAACGCAATGTCCAGCTCTGAACTTAGCGCTCAACTTACCATCTTTGTTAACATCAATGGCCGCCTGTGCCCAGCAGTTGTGTGGGGGCCAGATGTCCTCTCTTCAGAAGCAGGAACTGACCTGTTCCAAATCAGGGAGCAGAGCATGTCCAGTACACATACAGATGGCTTTGCGAAGCCACGGTGACTGCCGAGGCTACCTGTGGCCGCTGTGACATCTCCTGTTGCTGTGATTCTGCTACCCACAGGCAAGCTGCTGCCTGGACTCTACCGTCCTTCCCAAGGCTCCAAGTTGCCAGTCACACCTCTTCCCCTGGGACCACTCATGCTCTGGGGCCTAGAAGCTCAGTCCTTTCTCATCTTAGGAGTTCAGCTTCCTAGATCAAGGCAGAGTGCTTAGACTTTGGTTGGCAGGTTGTGGGTAGGGAGGCAGTGTTCCCTGAGGGCTAGGCAGAAAAGGGCTTGTATTTAGTTCACCGTCACCTCTGAGCAGGAGGCCAAGATACAAAATTAACAGTTGAACTTGGTGATCTGTGTGAGCAAGAAAGGGAGCCGTAGAACCTGCCTCCTTCTCCCCTGTGACACGTTGTCATCTTTGGAGCAGGGATTGCTGCCCCACCCTGGTACAGCATCAGTAAGCTTCCCAGTCCAGCCCTTCCAGCGATAACTCAAGCATGAAGGTGGAGTGGAAGGGGCTCCATTACAGCAGCCCAAACTGAGATGGCCTGGCAGTCCAGGGATCTAACAGCATTTGTGTGCTCGCTGGCAATTCAAGTATTCGATTGTAAAAATCTTTCATTTCCCAGTCCTTCCCCACACATTTTTCTCTTGGATTGCAAACCATTTTTTTCTTTTTCTTTTTTCTTTCTTTTTTTATAAATAATTTATTTTATTTCAAGTGCATTGGTGTTTTGACTGCATGTATGTCAGGTCCTCTTGGACAGGAGTTACAGGCAGTTGTGAGCTGTCATGTGGGTGCTGGGAATTGAACTCTGGTCCTCTGGAAGAGCAGTCAGTGCTCTTAACCACTGAGCCATCTCTCCAGCCTGCCATTTTCTTTTCTTTTCTTTTTTTAGTGTGTGTGTGTGTGTGTGTGTGTGTGTGTGTGTGTGTGTGTGCAGCTTACGTGCCCTCCTCAGGAACTGTTCATCCTCTCGGGCAGGATCTCACCGGCAGACCTCACTGGTTAGGCTGCCCTGGCTGCCTGTGAGCGCCCCAGGGATCTGCCTGTGTCTGCCTCTCCATCACTGTGATCCGAGCCTGTCTGCACTACCATGTCTAACATGTTTACATGGGCCCTGGTCCTACCTTGCTTTCTAGTCCTGTGAAAACACTCTTCTCCCCAGTTTTATGTCAGCTTGACTCAGCTAGCGTTGCCTGCGAGGAGGGAGCCTCCTCTGAGAAAATGCCTCCAGGAGATCTAGCCCAGGAAGCCTGTGGGGCATTTTAGTAATCAGTCGTGGATGGGGGAAGACCCAGACTGTGGTAGGTGGTATCACCCTGAACTGGTGCTCCTGGGGACCAGAAGAAAGCAGGCTGAACGAGCCAGCAAGCAGCACTCCTCCACGGCCTCCACAGCAGCTCCCTCCTCTAGAATCCCACCTGGTTTAAATTCCTGCCTCAGTTTCCCTCACTGGACTGTGATTCCAGATAGGTTACCTAAACAAACCCTGTCCTCCCTATATTGCTTTTGGGCATGGTGTTTCATCACAGTAATGGTAACCTAAGACACACACCATCCCCAAAGCACCTTGGGGAGGAGATGTTTTATTTCTTCTTACAGTTCTCGTGAAGAGAAGTCAGAGCAGGAACTGAAGCAGAGACCCACAAAGGCTGGATGTCTTTGCTGGCCCAGGCTGGTGCTGGAGCCCTGGAAGGTCCTGGAGAGATGCTGGTCTTCATTAGAATCCTGATGGTGCTGGATTTCGTATCAGCTGAAGCAACACAACCGATGAGCTTGCCAGTGAGCGTGAACTGCAGCAGGTGAAAAGCAGTTGCCTCTTCCATGTCCTTTTATGTGGCTGCCACCAGAAAGTGTGGCCTAGATTCAGGGAGGGTCTTTCTGCTCTCAAGGTTGAATAGATGGCTCATTGGTTAAAAGCACTGGTTGCTCTTTCAGAGGACCTGGGTTCAATTCCCAGCACCCATATGTCAGCTCACAACTGTCTGTACCTCCAGTTACAGGGATCTGACACCTTCACACCAATGCACATAAAATAAAATTAAATAAATTATTTTAAAAAGAAAGAAACTCGGGCTGGAGAGATGGCTCAGAGGTTAAGAGCATTGCCTGCTCTTCCAAAGGTCCTGAGTTCAATTCCCAGCAACCACATGGTGGCTCGCAACCATCTGTAATGGGGTTTGGTGCCCTCTTCTGGCCTGCAGCATACACACAGACAGAATATTGAATACATAATAAATAAATAAATATAAAAAAAAAAAGAAAGAAAGAAACTCTCTTTCAGGAGTGCCCAGCAGTTTGGGTTTAGTTAATTCCACGTGTGGTAAAGTTGACAGCCAAGGTTAGCAATCACAGGGTTCAGCAGTGAGTTGTCAAGGAGGCAATGCTGGTCAGAGCTGCCTTATCTGGCAGAGTTTTGCTATCTTTTTTTTTTTGCATAATCTCAGTCACATTTTAAAAGAGTTAAAATTTTGTTGTTGTTGTTTTTGTTTTTCAAAACAGGGTTTCTCTGTAATTTTGGAGCCTGTCCTGGAACTCACTCTATAGATCAGGCTGGCCTCGAACTCACAGAGATCCACCTTCCTCTGCCTCTTGAGTGCTGGGATTAAAGATGTGGGCCACCACTGCCCAGCTGATTTTTAACTTTTTAATAATTTTTAAAAATTATGTGTATATGTGTGTCAGTGTGTGGGTATATGCACATGAGTGAGGGACCATTGGAGGCCAGGAGAGGGCGCTGGATCGCCTGGAACTGGAGTTAGAGTTTTGAGCCATCCAGTGTGGATGCTGGAACCAAACTCACTCAAGTCCTCCACAATCAGCCAGTGTTCTTAACCACTGACCAATCTCTCAGACACATTTTAAAATCCATGACTGGGATTCTTTAATCTCACTTTAAACCTGCCCTGGGATTCTTTTCAGAGTCCAAGTTCTGTGGAGAAAAGCACAGCTATTTTTTTCTCCTTACCCCTGTACCATGTTTGCTCCAGCATGCAAGTTCTGGGGTGTGCACCAAGAACGTCTGTTTAGTGACTGACTGACTTCATCTTATATAATTCTTACTGTGTTGATTGGAAGGTAAGAGGGAGGTCAGAGGTGGGCTGGACTTTGGGTTTGTTTTCTTTGAGACAGGGTCTCACTATGCAGCCCTGGCTGGCTTGGGACACACTATATAGACCAGGCTGGCCTCGAATTCACAGAGATATGCCTGCCTCTGCCTACTGAAAGTTAGGATTAAAATCATGTGTGTCCAGGGTTTTTGAGTCCAAGACTACAGGTAACATGAATTAAAACCATCGGCTGGCAACATGCATGAAGACTCCACCCAGAATTCAGCTTAACTGTCTGTGCTTCCAGCCAGGAACCTGGGAACCGAGTAGGAGAGGGAACAGGGGCTATAAGAAGCCACACGAAGGGCAATGTGACTAGGTGTAGGCCCCAGTGTTCTTGCCCCTTAACCTGGCTCTCCTGGCCCCATGGGTGCATCAGCTCCAGGCAAGAGATAACAAAAGCCTTTACTATTCCCTCCAAGGCCTCCTTGGGAGCATCATGGGGCAGGATTGGATCATCATCTGTGGGAAAGTCAGGGAAGACAGGCACACTGGGACAAAGATTGAGGGCATAGAATGACTCGGGAAGCTGGGGCCACAAGAGGGGAGAGTGTTGCTGGCTCTAACCTGGGTATGGGGAGAGCCTAATGACAGAGAGTTCCTTTGTTAGCCTGCAAGGCAGAGGAGGGCAGGGGCTTGTTGGGGAGCCCAGGCTACTCTGGCTTGCAATCCTCCTGCCTCAATTATGGGAGTGCTGGGAGCAGGTGTGTGCTTTAGCTGACGGTTTTGTTGAGACCACTGAAGAGGTGGGTAGTTGTAAGAACAGATATTTCAGCACCTGGGAGGTAAGGGCAGGGCAATTCAAGTTCAAGGTCGTCCTTAGATGCTTGGCAAATCCAACCACAGTTTGGGCTCAAAACGAAAAAACAAAAGAATAAACAGTACAGAGAGACTCAAAGTGAACACCGGAGAGTGGGCAAAGACCACATTTCGGCAGGCTTCAGGTCTCCCGTTCTACTCACTGCCATTGCGTGTGACATACTTTGTTCTGTGCAGTTAATAGGCACATATAAATATATATAATATATACATTTACTTGGGAGGAAGGAGTCTGAACCACAGTATGGTACGGAGCAGAGGAGAGATTCTCCTTCCACCTGGAACTTTCCAGGAATCAAACTTGACCACAAGCACCTTTATTGGCCGAGCCAATATTGCTCGCATCAATTCCGTGCAATTTTATGCTATTCATCCCAGTGAGGATCTAGAATGTTCCCAGCACTGTAAGGATCCTTCCTGCTCTTCTTTAAAATTGCAACACTTTCCCGATATTCCATCACTCCCTGCCAGTCAGAGGGTCCCTTGGTGACCCTGAGTCTGTTGCCACTCCAGTGCCAGGCTAGTACTTTGGGTGGCCAGGGCCACAGCATGTCTTCAAGGAGACAAGGGCTCTGAGAGGTGGCAGGGGCAGCTAGCATCAGGTGCCTCAGGCTCGCCACCCACAGGGACCTGTCTGCGGTCCATCCCTCTACCCTTTCCCTCCACAACCTTGTTTATTTCCTCAGCAGTGATGGGCGGGGCGCTGCCAGGGGCCCTGCTGGTCAGTGAGAAGTTGGGTGGCTCCTGTGGAGGCCCTGCGAGGGAGCCCCGGGGTCGCACTGGGTGAGTGGGGGAGGCTCACACCCGGCATCCATGAAGATGCAACGAGGCGACGTGCGAGGAGCAGTCAGCGAAGTGCCAGGCGCAGAGAGGCCCGGCGCGAGCGCCCGCGGCTCCATTTGGCAATGAATTATGTATGGCCTGCTGGCTGTGCGGGCTGGCGGGCTGCGGGCTGCTCTCTCCAGCAGGGGCGCGGCTCCCGGGGCTGCGGGCGCTCTTTGTCTCTCCTGAAGGGGCCCAGCCAAGCTTTCCTGGGGGTGGCTAGGCCCCCAGGATGCCCATTTCTCAGGCCGGACAACCAAAGGCTCCCAGGGGCTCCGCGGCCGTAGTGACAAAGTGCAGCGCCGGCGGGCGCTCCTCCCAGCCTTCTCTGTGTGCCCCAAGGTTGACCAAGACGCTAGAACGCATCTGAAATTATGTGCCCTGGAGGTGCTGGGGAGGCATCCGAGGGAGAGTGAGTGATGGGTTAAATAGTCCTCAGGTGATGGGAGGCCAAAAGCTTCCCGGGACCCCTGAGCAGGGCCCTGCAGGAGTGGAGAGTGCTGTCTCTGGCCAGGTCAAAGGAGCAGGGACTGGACAGGGCCTGTGGCAAAATTTCTCCATGCCAGATTGTACCGGGTGGCTAATGTTGCGGGTGGCGGGAGGGCAGCCCTCTCATCCTTCCTCCCTCCCCTCCTTTGTTCCCCACCTTCTAGAGGCTGAGGAGGTTGAGGATGTTTTTGCCTGTGTTGACCACAGAGCACAGGCAAACACCAGGAGGCTGGGCCTGGGCTGGGCCTGCAGGGAGGCTGAATTGCTGAAGGGCAGCAACCTCTGTTCACCTTGAGCTAGGTTGGAGGGCTCCCGGTGGCCTGTGGCCAGGAAGCAGGCCCCAAAACCAGAGAGCTCAGACAGGGATTGGGGGTTGGCTGAAGAAAAAAAGTCATAGCCTTTCCTGACCCTCCTCCTGTCCTTCTGCCTCCCTTTTGGCCCCCCTGATAGCAGAGCCTCCTCTAAGCCTTTGTCTTGGACTATGAAGAGCAAACCCACAGGACAGCCCGGACGTTAGGGGCTAGCAGGAGTCTTGCCACAATCCGCAGACCTCTCCTGGCCAGCGAGCCTTCTCTGCGGGCATGCCCATCTTTATGGCCTTGTTCAAGGACACTCCTGGAACCCTGGGCTTGGTCCCAGTTCCACCCACCTACCACTCAGCCTGAGCAGCTGTGGAGACCCCTCTTTCCAGAGCGTTTCTCCTCACCCTGAAGGAGACCATGTCAGTTCAGGCCCCTCCAGGGAAACCTTGGATCTAGGGCCTGTCCTTGGTTCCCAGAGGTCCCTTGTCCCTCACATGGTAACACCCAGACCCTTGGCTGGAACTGCCCACTCGGTGGTCTCCTCCAGGCCATGGTCTCATGAGGAAGGAGTTTCACATTGGTCTTCTCAGTGTAGGCTGATGGAATATATTAGAGACAGCTAGAGGAGGAAGCAAAAAAGGACATGCTGTCTGTAAACACACACACAGAGACACATACTCACATATACACATGCATACAGAAATACACACATACATACATATACAGACACACAATACAACACACACAGAGACACATACTCACATATACACACGCATACAGAAATACACACATACATACACATGCATACATACATATATAGACACACAATACAACACACAGAGACACATACTCACATATACACACATACAGACATACACGCATACATACACATACATACATATACAGACACACACATACATACAACACACAGAGACACATACACACATACACATACAGACATATGCACATACACACATACATACATATACAGACACACCACATACACACAACACACAGAGTCACATACTCACATACATACACATACAGACATATGCATATACTCACACACATATACATACATACACACAGACACATACATACACACATATACACACAGACAGACACACACACACTCACATACAGACAAAGACATACAACACACACAGATGCATCCATACACACAGACTGATAGCAGACAGACACAAACACCTTGAAAGAGTGGGCTTGCTAGGCTCTTCTGGCCTGGGGTACCATTACACCCAACACACTGGCTCCTGTCGACATGTGGGGTGGGTAATTCCAGCTATTCTCTGTTATCCTTCAGCACACAACACTGGACTCAGCCTCAGGTCTGCAGGACAATTTTAATGTTCCCCTCATGGGTTAACTTGAGTTTCATATATTTCTTTTTATGTTTGCATGTGATTTTTTGTTTTATTTTTGAAGCAAGCTGACCTAGGACTGACTTGTTTTTTGGTTTTGGTTTTGGTTTGAGACAGGGCCTCGCTATGTAGCCCCGGCTGGCCTGGACATGCCTACCTCAGTCTCCCAAGTGCTGGGATGACAGGTGTGGCCACCATGCCAGGCTTGACTTGTATTTCTTATTTACCATGTTGGGGATGAACGTAAGACCTTGCATGCTCTAGGCAAGGGCTCTGCCACTGAGAGAAATCCCTAGTTCCTCCTAAGCTGGCTTCAAACTCCCAATTCTCTTGCCTGTGTGGTCGTGCACAGTGAATCATTACTGGGCTTCTGACGCCAGCGTCTAGGGCTTCAGATCTTGGCTTCTCTACTTCTGCCTGCCTGTCTTTGAGCAAGCTCCTCTCTGCTCTGCTTCCTGACCTATAAAAAACAGCATTTGCTAACCAGGAGGTGGAGAGATGGCTCAGTTGTGCCTGCCATGAAAGGATCAAGATCTGAGTTTGATTCCCAACACCCACTTAAAAGCTAGACACAGTGGTATCTCTTACCCCAGGGCTGGGGAGGCACAGACAGGCAGATCCAGGAGTTTGCTGGTTAGCCCAGCCAAATTAGCGAGCCCTGGGTTGAATGAGATGTCCTGTCTCAAAACACAAGGCTGGAGGGAAGATACCTGACAGCGACCTCTGGTGTCCACAGGCTTGCACCTGTGGGCATGCACCCTCAAACATGCAAACACCCCGAGGAGCATGTACATCCTACTTTCCTTCCCCTCCAGATGAAATACAATAAAAATAAAGAGGTGCTAATCAGAGGTTCATTTGGAATTTTCTAGCTCCTCTGTCTCCCAGGGCCTCTCCTAGGGAGAGTTAAGCACATTAAGATGCTAACAGAGTCTGCAGTGCTCAGAGCAGGGCGGGGCTGAGCGGACTCACCCTGAGCACCTGCCCCAGCATCCTCTTGGAGACTCTGGGGAATATTCCAGAGCTACAGGGCTGAACTGGGCACAGATGGATCTCAGAACTCTTGACACTGGTTTCTTGTCCCCATCCCCAGTGTCTTGGGTTTTTTGTTGTTGTTGTTTTTTTTTTTTTTTTTTTTTTTTTTTCGAGACAGGGTTTCTCTGTGGTTTTGGAGCCTGTCCTGGAACTATCTCTTGTAGACCAGGCTGGTCTCGAACTCACAGAGATTCGCCTGCCTCTGCCTCTGGGATTAAAGGCGTGCGCCACCACCGCCCGGCCCCAGTGTCTTGAAAACACCTATCCATGACTGTCTACAGCAGTCTGGGACATTCTAAGTCTTCCTCTGTTGATTCCTGTGTGCTCTTGTTGGACTTTGGGTGGGGGAGGCGATGAAGAACCTAGAAGAGCATTTTAGAATTGATTCCAACTCTAAATTGAGATTCCCGGCTCAGCTCAGAACCCAGCAAGGGGAGCTGCCCTGGCCTCCTACACAGCCACCTGCCGAGCATGGGTTGAACTCTGGTTCCTTCACAGAAAGACCTCTGGAACACCTGACACCTGGGCAGTATCTTGTTCCCGAATTTTAGGCTACAAGATGGAAGAGAGTGGGGAGATTATGGACCCTAAAGGAGGAGAAGGGGAGATGCACCCCAAGACTGAATCAGAAGGCAGACAGACTCGGGGGCCCTTGGCATCCACAGAGGGGCAGGGGTGTGGGAACCATCCGAGGGTGCCGGGCAGGGGCTGTGGGCCAGGCCTGGGAGCCTCGGGGAGGCCGGCAGGCACAGAGGAGGCCTCCTACCAGACACTGTCTAGACGCGGCAATTATTGTCAGCTCGGAACACCCAGGCTCTGCCTGTGCAGCTGAAAAGGAGCTTAACAAAGAAAGAGGGAGGAAGAAGAAAGCGAGCAAAGCCGCTCAGAGCCTGCCTGCCCGCCTGCTGCCCGCCCGCCCGCGGCTCTTTCTCTGCCTGGGCTCCCCCCTTTGTGCGCCACAGGCCCTGTTGAGGGGGACAGATCCCCGACGCTCAGAGAAGCCTGGTAGGGACGGAGCAGGAGTCGCAACTCTGGGGCCCTGGCCAACCGTTCTGAGAGTTTGGCTTCTCACAGAGGATGGTGGGAAGTCTGGGTCTCTTCTGCCTTAGAGGGCTCTAGCCTGCACCCTTATCATACCAGTGGGCCTCAGGCCTGTTCCTGACAGACTGGCCTCCGTCCTCCTCTGCTTCCAAGGGTCCAGAAATTGTGACTACATGCACTTTGCAGATGGAGTTAGGGATGGGGGAGGTGGGCTGAGCGGAGAGTCAGCCACAGTGTGGATTCAGGTCTGTCCTTCAGATCAAGTCTTTATGTCACACAGTCCTAGAGGAGGAGGTGAGAGGATGGGGTACAGCAGAGGGTTCATGGTTATTCGACAGGGAGGTCCCATCAGAGCCAGAGGATGAGGAGAACTTTGGCTTTCTTTGTGAGTGCTAGAACCTTCCCTCTCTGCTGTGTCTCTATTGCTCAGTCCTTGGCATTGGTTGGGCTGGTTGGCAGGTAGGGGCACAGCCTCAAGGCACAATTTCTATGCCTGTGAACACAGCCCAGGGTCAGCAGAAGCTAGAGAGACCGAGGCACACTGTACGAGGACTCAATTCCAAGCCACCAACACCCCCCCCTCTACAACCGCCCCCCCCCCCCCCCCCCGCCCCCCGCTCTGCCTGTTTCATGGCATCTGGGACTCCACACTCCGCGGTGGCTCTGCTCTTAGCCCAGACTGTAGCGCTAACTTAGGCTCCTGGCTCCTGGCTGGGTGGGACAAGCCTGTGCTGAACTCTTTGTATTGAGGGACAGTCCCCAGTCAGCAGTTCGGGGTGGGAAATGACCTAGGGAGGCTGTTCTTAAGCTCTTTGGAGGTAAAGTCAGGGGCAGGGCAGTCCAAGATGGCCGCTGGGGAAGGGTCAGAGACTGGTCAGGGCTCCAGAGCAACTGTGTAGGGGTAGCTGGGTCCCTCTTCGTCCATCTCAAGTGGAGGCATGGCCCTCAGAGCAAGAAACATGCTTCTCTGTCCTCTCATCACAGCCGAGGGCTCTTGACCCACACCCACTACCTTTCTGGTTTCTAAGCATGGGCCCTGCCTGGCAGAGGCTACACCCTGCTGGCCATGCACTGTCCTGTCTTCGGTGCCTCATTGTATCCAACATAGAACAGTGCCCTGTCCTTCCTTTGCTCAGATTCCTCTGCTGGTACTGTAGACCAACCATGATGGAACTTAGTTCACCAAGATTCTAGAATATTCTTCAACACCACCCCAGTTCCTTCAGTGCTCCTCTCCGTGCCTTCCTTCCACCTGGCACACCCAGCTATCCCCATCTCAAACCTGACCTCCTCTGAGACTGCTCCTAAGCGCTGTCCCCTCCCTCCTGGACAGCACCAGCTCCCAGGATCAAATAGCTGGAGTCCAGGAGGCGCCCTGATCCCTCCACCCAAATCCGTCCTGTCCTCCTCACCCCAAACCAAGCTGGACTTCAGTTCCCAGAGCCCAGAGGTCCCTTCCCAAGGGAAGGTTACCCCAGCTTTCTCCTGATGGTGGCCCCGAGTGGTTGGCTCCTAGTGTCTGCTCTAGGCTCCTTGTTCCTCACAATCCCAGGGAGCTCTGGAGACCTGTTCTTTCTGCTCCGTAAGCATTCAGTCTCAGAAACTGCCAGGCCACTTGAAGCTGAGGCCTGGGGACTGTCAGTCCTGTCTTCCCTGGCCCTGTGTCAGTGAGTTAGTCATCCCAGTAGGTCTTCAGGCCCCCTTCTAGGAGACTTCTGACCCCTGCTGAGATCAGACAACCCCCACCCCCTGCAGCCATCCCCAGCAGCCTGCCTAGACCCCTGATACTTCAATCTGCTGCTTTCTTGGGGGTACCCAATGCATTTTTTTATGACTTGCCCAGTTCAGCCTCCCCTGAAGAAGGGTGAGCCCGTGAGCCAGCAGTCTCTGTCTTGTCTGGCACTGGGAACCCAGCTCCCTCCTCTGAGGTGCCTTTTCAGACAGTTACCACCTAGAGATAGAGAAGTGAGTGACGAGGGGACCTCTCCTGTGAATTTCCTCCCTGCCCAAGCACCAAGATATCCCCTTTGTCCTTTTTCCCAGAGCTTCAGTGGCGCTGAGTCCCAGGAGACCAGAACAAGCCTTCCCGTGTACCACCCACTGACCGAAAGCACTCCCAGAAGAGACAGGGCTGCCCTGTGCCTCCTCCCCCTCCAAGCCCCTGAAAGGCAGCAGGATGGTGGGTCCAGCAAGGATGGGTAGGCAGAAGGCAGTGACCCCACATATTTTCCTTTTCCAGAATCAGGCCAGAACGCCCCCAATTCTTGCTGGGGATACATCAGCCTCTCCTTCCTCCCTGCCCTTCCCGTCCCCTCTGAATCCCTTCTCTTCCTCCCTCCCGGCTCCCCCTCCCCCCATCTCTCCTCTCTTCTCCTCTCAATCTCTCCTTTCCTTTTTCCTCTCCTCCTTTCTCTGAGTTCTCCCTGGGCCTCCTTCCTTTCTTCTTCCTGGGTTAAAAATAATCAACTTTCTGGGAAGCGGCAGTTCCCGCTGCGCCGCCCTCCCCACACTCGGGAGCCCCTGAGAATAGCTTTCTGCGGCTCTCCACTGAACCCCTCCCTCCCTCACTGCGCCCCCTCCCCGCCGGCTGACTAATAAGCCGGGCAGCCGACTCTGCCAGCTCGCTGCAAGGGCGTTAACCGCTTCGTGCCCGATCGGCCTGTGGCACGCAGCGTGCATAGGAGGGCTGTAGGGCGCCAGGTCATCTGGAGCCCGAGCACTGGGTGCGTAGTAGACGCTCAACTAATGTAGCTCAGCTTGGCCGGGTGATTGAATGAACTTTGTCCTCTAACTACCACTGCAAGCAAGCTGCTGCTGCAGCTAGCTTCTGGCATAGCAGGAGGAAGCAGGAGGACTAGTCCAGGGCGGACCCCCCCACCCCCAGGATGGGTTGCGACCATGTAGAGGGTATGACTGGCGAGGTGACATCTTGCCCCCAGTCTCTGGGAGCCACCGGAATAGGACAGAGGTCAAAAGCAAGGAAAGACCGCCTATTGCTCTGGGATTTACGTAGGTCCCCCATTGGGAGGGCCTTTGACAATTACGGAATTGCGGAAAGGGAAACTGAGGCCCAGGGGGGCGCGACTCAGGCCAGGATGCTTCTGGATGCTTGCAGCAGAGCTTGAAGCTCAGAGCTGCAGGAGGCTGGTGATCTCGGTCCCTCAAGACTGTAGGAGGAGCCGGGATGTCAAGGTCAAAGGTGAGGGGTTGCTAGGAAGAGCAGAAGCCAGGAGCAGTTGCAACGTCCACTCAGGCCCCGCCCACTCCGCGTCCCGGCATTACCTCATCACCAAGCGTGTCCATTGGCTGGCTCTCCTGGAGGCCGGCCCAATGCGGCGGAGCATATTAACCCCTTCCTCCCTGCAAGCTGCCCTCTGCCACCCACCTCCGTTGCCCCCACGAGGCCGGCAGAGCCCGAGAGCTATGAGGATGAGTAGTGAAGGAGGCTCAGGCCTACGGCCGCACAGTCTCGTGGGTGCTGCCTAAGTGGGACAACCCTGGCCTGTTCCGGGCTGTGTGACCTTGGGCAGGCTGCTGCACCTCGCTGAGCCATGGCTTGTAAAAAGAACTGAATGATGTAACTTGGGCCCTTCCTAATCCCTGCCATGTGCTTGCCAAATGCGGGGCACACGTGGGCCCTGCGCCTAACTGCGAGTGGTACCTTTGGGAAGATGGAGTTTCAGGAGAACAAATGGCTCAAGGTTACACCCAACCAGTCTCAGGGCTGGGTTTCTTAGGCTTTTGCTCTGCTGGGAAGCTCTGCTTGCAGCAGGGGAGGCTAAACTGTGCCCAGCCGGGCAGACCCCAGCAAACCCCCAGTAGCTGCCCAGTGACAGTGGAGATGCTCCATCTCCAGGGATATGATCTGGGACAGAACCCACAAGGCAGAGGATCCTAGGGCAGGTACAAGGAGGGGGCTGGGAGAGTCTGAAAGTAATTTAGGGTCCCCAGCTGGTGGAACATGGTTGAGGGTCAGCTCCTGGCCCAAAAGACTGCTTCTCTGTGGGAGACTGAAGGGCGGATGCCCGAGTGTACACAGAGGCCCGCAGGCCTACCTGAGTGTTTACAAGTTATAAACCAGGCTAGCAAACAGCTAAATCAAATTCCTTTCCTCTTCCCTGGCAAACCCACCTTCCTGAGGACAGTTGGGTTTGAATTTTCAGTTCTCATTTTCCTGGGGTCCAGAAGGGAATGCCCAGTGGCTAGCTTCCTTTCGGGGGAGCCCCCTCAGCTCTATTTGTACCAACTCTCGTTGTCTCAGGCAGGCCGTGCCTACATGGGAGCTGTGCACTCTCAGGAGTGGGTGGGCACCGCAGTCTGAGAGTTGCTCGGGCCACACCCCACAGATAGCCATCTGCTGGTCACCTGAGGGTGCCCACATGGCAGTTTAGACAACCCTCGGGGGCCCAAGAGCTGGCCTGAGGTCTCCAAGAAGGGAGCATCAGGGCCTAGAGAATAGGGCTCCAACTGTACTGCTCCCTGAATCACCAGTTTGGTGGAGGAGTTCCTGCCAAGTGCCCTGGGCTGCAACTGCAGCTGGGGTGGTCTTCCCTGGATCCAGGGGCTCCTTTCTTGGAATTTCATTTTGCCCTTTGCTTCCACCTCGGCTGATCCTAGAAGCCTTTGCAGGCTCTCCCTGTAATCTCCCAAGCCTAGTGCTCCTCTCCTGCCCCTTCCCAGGGTTCCTCTCCCGCACACCATGCCCACCTAGTATCCTTCCCTAGGTCACCCAGGCAGGCCATCTTCCCTCTGCAGCAGAGCTGGCTTCTAAGTTGAGTTCCCTGCCACATCATGCCCCACTGATAGCCCGCTCTACCCAGATGCCACCCTCTCATTCGCTGTGGCTCTAAGCTCCAAACACTGGCCCCAGCTCTCTGATTAGGTGGGATACATTACATTCCTTTTTGCACTGTATCTTTTTGTTCCCCGCTAGCTCAGCTTGGAGTTGTGCTTTCTGCAAGTCACCTCCTGGGTGTGTATGTACGGGGTTTCCCTGACCCCCACCCACTCCAAGCCTAGCAGGAGCTGGTGATCTGCGGAGCATCCAGTGGCCAGCTTGCTTCACTCCCAGCCATTGTGAACCAGGAATGGGGCTTAGCAGCCAAGCTTGCAGCTGCTCCTCCTCCGGGTCTCAGCAGAATGTCCGGCATCGTGGAGGGGCCACTGGGTATTGCAGGGGACCACTGGATCATAGCAGACCACTGGATTCCAGGTTCTGAGGGAATAGCTAGGATGCACCGCGAGCTGTCTGCACCAGCACTGACTCCTCACAGCCCCTGGGTAAAGGGACACTGGGCACGGAAGTTCTGTGACACAAGAGGCAAGCCACAGACCCAGATCAAAGCCCGGGGGTCCATCTCTCTTCTAGCTACATACAAGGGCCAATACCCCTCGAAACTGCAGAGTATGACTGGCCGGAGGGGCAATCCTGAGAGATTCCTCCCAGTGCTAACATAGGGGTGGGGGCCTGTGTCTCGTGAACATCAACCAGTTCCCCTGATGACCTGAACTGCAACTCGCACCTGTGTCCAGCCATTCTTCCCAGGCTTCTTTTATGACAAGAAGCAGAGGCAGGGCAGCCTGGTACATAGAACTTGGGCTTCAGTGCGGTCCGAGTGTGAATCCTACCACCTTCTTGGAATAGTAGTGGGCTTCAAAGGGTCCCTGTCTGCCATTCTGTCTCTTCCCCTGTTGTGTTTTATTGAGGTCTGGGTGTATCCTGGGCTGTAAGGACATCACCAGCCCCTGGCTGTCATGTCGTGGGTTGGACCTGAGTACCTGGTCAGATCACCAAATCATCCTGTCGCCCTGTTTGTTATAGGTCTAGCCTGTGCTACTATCGCTCTGTTACAGGTCTAGCCTGTGCTGCTATCGCTCTGTTACAGGTCTAGCCTGTGCTGCGATCACTCTGTTACAGGTCTAGCCTGTGCTGCGATCACTCTGTTATAGGTCTAGCCTGTGCTGCGATCACTCTGTTATAGGTCTAGCCTGTGCTACTATCGCTCTGTTACAGGTCTAGCCTGTGCTGCGATCACTCTGTTACAGGTCTAGCCTGTGCTGCGATCACTCTGTTATAGGTCTAGCCTGTGCTGCGATCACTCTGTTACAGGTCTAGCCTGTGCTGCGATCACTCTGTTACAGGTCTAGCCTGTGCTGCGATCACTCTGTTATAGGTCTAGCCTGTGCTGCGATCACTCTGTTACAGGTCTAGCCTGTGCTGCGATCACTCTGTTACAGGTCTAGCCTGTGCTGCGATCACTCTGTTACAGGTCTAGCTTGTGCTGCGATCACTCTGTTATAGGTCTAGCCTGTGCTGCGATCACTCTGTTATAGGTCTAGCCTGTGCTGCTATCACTCTGTCAGAGGTGTAGGATCCCCTGGATCTAGAGTTATAGATGGTTATAAGACGCCTGATGAGGGGGCTGGGACCAAACTCAGGTCCTCCAGAAGAGCAACAGTGCTCTTAACCACTGAGCCATCTCTCCTTCCCCCAAGTCTGCCTCTAAGCACCTGCTGCTCCCTGCTAAGGCAAAGGCACACAGAATATATTAAATAGGAGTGGAACGATAAGAAAATTCCAGGAGTTCCGGGATTCGCGTGGGTCCATATATAACACATTTAGGGGCTTTTTGCCTGTTTTCGTTTTTTTTTGGTTTCTGTGTAACAGCTCTGGGCAGCCTGCAGCTCGTTTTATAGACCAGGCTGTGCTCAAACCCACCTGCCTCTGCATGCTGACATTAAAGGCCTGCACCACCACTGCCTGGCAAGGACTCTTATTCACCACTTTTTTTTTTTTAATTGGAATCTTAAGTGGTCCAGGCTAGCTTTAAACTTTTTTTTTTTTTAAGATTTATTTATTATGTATACAACATTCTGCCTCGATGTATGCCCACAGGCCAGAGGAGGGCGCCAGATCTCAGTACAGGTGGTTGCGAGCCACCACGTGGTTGCTGGAAATTGAACTCAGGACCTCTGGAAGAACAGCCAGTGCTCTTAACCTCTGAGCCATCTCTCCAGCCCCAGCTTTAAACTTGTTATACAGTCAAGGATGACCTTGGATTTCTGATCCTTCTGCCTCCACGTCTTGAGTGCTGGGATTGCAAACCTAGGTCATCATGCCTGGTTTCATGCGGTGCTTTAGACCAAACACAGGACCTTGTGCATGCTAGACAAGCTGTCTACCAGTGAAGCCACCATTCCTCAGCCCTAGAAACAGCCGCGAGGAGCATGGTGGCTCCTGGGCCCCACCCCGCAGCCTTCCTTCCCACGTTTCTCACACACACACTGTCTTTACTCGCTTGCTGCCTGTCTCTGCTGGACTCTGGACACACCAAGGCTGACTGGTACCCTCTACGCACAGTTTAGACTGCACATAGGGGAAATGCTTCCCGAAGTCCAGTGCCCTCTCTTTTAGGGTCTTGGTTTCCGCATCTCTGCATATGGAAGGGTATGCCCCTCTCTAAGTGTGGGTGCTGGGCTCCTGCTGGGCCAAGGGAGAGGCCTTGGTACTCAAGGGAACAGGGGGTCAGGGGAGCTCTGCAAGTATGTTGACTGGTTGCTTTCTCCCATGAGCTCACCCACTTTTTTTTTTCCACACAAAAGATTCCCACCAGTACATTACAAGGTACTCTTCAGTATTGTCCCATTTTACATGTGAGAAGGTTGAGGTTCAAGACAGAGGTGACCTTAGGGATGCAGCCCTAAGCTGCGATAGGGGTGAGAAAAATGACTGGGAGAGGGTGAAGGCTAGCCCACAGGAAGGACAGCCCCTGGCTGAAGGAAGATGGAACTGGGGCAGCAAAGAGTGTGAGGTTGAAGGGGTGGAGGCTAACTTTGGAGCAAGACTTGGCGGGGTCTGGTACTGGACCAGAGAAGCCTAGGTCAGGATTTCTGCTCTCAGCAGAGGTCCATGCCCCCAGGGGATAAGGCTAGAGGCCATGGGAGACTCAGTGTCAGGTGTACAGAATGGGCTGTGTAATGGTGGAGGGAAGTCTCAGTCTGTGCCATGTGGATGGAGTGTGTGTGTGTGTGGTGTGATGGGGTGGTGCTAACTGGGACACACCCCATGGGAAAGAGTTAAGGAGAGATGGAGTCAGAGGAGTTAACTGGAAAAGCAGGGTGAGGCACGGAGTGTTCCAGCAGTGAGAACAGCACCGCACTGTGCGAAGGCCTGGGGGCATGAGGAGGAGTCCTGGGGAGGGAGCACTGAGGACCTGAAAGATCTCCAGCGAGGCTGAGGCGTGTGTGTGTGTGTGTGTGTGTGTGTGTGTGTGTGTTGTGTGTGCGTGTGTGTGCAGCTGCCTACAAGGTCTGTTAGCTTCCACAGCATGGGCAGGGAGCCCAGAGCTGGTGAGTCTCAGCCGCTGCCCAGGTGAGGGTTTCTGCTGGTTCAGGGAGGGATGGTGGACAGCCCTGAGGACCCAGGAGCGGATCCTGACACCTCCCCCTCCATCAGGCCCTGAGAGCAACAGTTCAGCTTAGTCTTGGTTTTCCCTCTGTAAGTTGGGTCCCGACCAGCAATGGCAAACAACCAGGAAAGAGCCAGCAAACTGGCTGTGCTGGGAGCTCACACGCTGAGTGGCGGCCAAGAGCTGCTATCAGAATGGCTTTGCTAGATAGTCTTACAGTACCTCTGGTTGGAGGGCAGAGGAGGAGACAGGGGCCCAGACTAGGATTTGAACCCAGCCCTGACATCAATGGTGCCTTCATCCAAAGTCATCCCTTAACAGCTGGCCAGGTGGTGGGTCCCTTTCTCATCTCAGCCTCTGTTTACCCAGCTTGCACAATCAGCTCCCTAAGTCTGCAGATTTTCTTTTCTTTTTTTGTGCACCCCAATGCCCTATGAAATTCATGACCTCTTCTTTAACTGTCGTTTTTTAAACTCTCTTTTCATTTATTCCTTGTGTCTTTCACAGCATGCATCTCAGGCCCATTTATTTCCCTTCCCTGTGTATCCACCCTCTGCCCTTGTAGCCCCCACAATAAAATTTAAGAGAAAAAAAAGGGGGGGGGGGAAATCTTGCCATGGAAGTTGTATTGTGACACCGGGGGTCACACCTTTTGTCCACATATCTTTTCTTGCAAGTGTTCACTGCAGAGAGCCGTGGATCTGGTTCAAGGCCTCTGGTTTCTGCTACAGTATGGATGCTGGGCCCTCACTGGGGCTCTTCTTGGTTATCCTGCTGTTGCCTGTGTTGTGGAAATTCTGTGGCTTTGGGTCTGCAGGACCAGTCCTTGAACATGTTCCAGCAGATCACAGATGAGGTGGACATTGGGGTGGGCCAACCCATAACCCTGGTTCCTGGCCTGGTTAATTGCAGGATTCTTCCCTTGGCCAGATATCCCTGTCCTCACCACTAGGGTGAGCTCTCCTACGTTGCCTTGTCCATCTACGGCTCTAAGAGCAAGGGGCGGGGCAAATTCTCCTGCTTCCACATCCGAAGGGTCAGATCTCCCACACCTACATCCTCAGGGCCAGCTTCAGTGTTGCCCAGTCTCCCCAGGGCTGCGGCAGATGAGGGCAGGAACAGCTCTCCCACTTTATGGCCTCAGGGCCAGTCTCACCTGCCTCAGGCACTGATGTGTGTGTGTTGGGAAGAGATTTTTTTCCTGCCCATGCCACCACATGACAGGTAACGGGACGTTCTTCCATGCTCACAACTTCGGGGCTGGCTTGCCCACACCTCTGCTAATGGGATTGGCTCTTTATGCTGCCCAGGTGAGGTGCAGGGCCTGTTCTCCCGAGTGTTGTAGCTGGTGGGGGACAGGAGTAGCTCTCCTACCCTTCTAACCTCAGGGCTAGCTCTCCCACCTGCCTCAGGTGCTGGTGGGGGTCATCTCTACACACACACACACACACACACACACACACACAACCTGCTGAGCCCAGTTAGTGTTCTTGTACATGTATGTGTGTATGACTGATCATTTGGGATTGGATAACCTATCAAGGGGCCTGTCCCTGGAGAGCCTCCCTCTTTCTGCAGCCATTACCCCATCTAGGGATGGTGCCTTGTAAGATTCCCACCTCCCGTGTAGGCGGGGGACATGTTCACTGGTGGTGTCATTATGAAGGTCTTGTTTAGGTGGCCACATTGTTGAGACTTTATGGGTATGACTTCCTTGCCATGTATAGAAGACAACCCCAGAGCAGGTGTGTTGGACCCTGGCTCTTACCGTCTCTGCCTCTTCTTCAGTTTCCCCTGGGTTTTAGATTAGGGTTTGTACTGTAGATGTATCGATTGGGGTTGGGCTCCCATGGCCACTTGTTCTCTAGATTTTGACTGTTGTTTTGTTTTGTTTTGAGACACTCACAGTGCAGCCCTGGCTGGCCTGAGTTTGCTAAGTAGATCAGACTGGCCTTGCCTGCAGAGAGCTTGGGTTAAAAGAACTTCCACTTCGGCCAGTTTTTTTTTTTTTTTTCATCCTCCATTTCTTCTTCCACCTTCTTTTCAGGCTGAACTGAACTCCCAGTAATGCTCCTGCCTCAGCCACAGGAGTACTGGGTGGGGTCAAGGGCAAGGAGTCACCACACCTCTCAAGGCTGTACAGATTTGAGGAGCATCTGCTAAGAGATAGATAAGGAAGTCAGAGATCCCCGGAGACAGAAAGACCCTGCCCAAGGTCAGGCAGCTAGCATCGCTTTTGAACCTAAAAACGCAGGTGCACGTCCTCCTCTAGGCCCCCCGGGTGGCATCGTCCCAGCTGTGCGGCCTGGCGGCCGGGGCCCTGACGTCAGGCAAGGCCAACAGAGCCTGGTTCTGCACAAACACGTCGCGGGCCAGGGCTCCGGGGGCGGCGATGACTCAGGGCCCGAGGCCGCCAGGCGGGAAGCGGAAAGTTTTGAGCCTCTGACATCAGCGGCCGCGCAGGAAGGCGGCTCCGGGAAGGCGGCCTGGCGCTCGGCCCGCCCGAGGGCGCGGGGGCGGAGGGGACCGGGACGCAGGTGTCCCCGGCCCGGCCTCTGCCGTGGAACCGCTCCACCCGCCCGCGCCGCACAGCGCTCCGGAGGCACCGCATCCATCCTGCTGCGTCCCTGCATTTTAATTACCGCCGCATTAATATTCATGAGTCGGGACTCGAGGGGGACCGCGGGCTGTCATCTCCTCGCCCGCCCGCGCACCCCCCGCGCCCCTCTTCCTCGCTGAGTCGTGGGCTTCATCCTCCCCCTCCCCCCTCGCTCACCAACAGTTGGCGCTCAGCGGAGCAAGGGTGTGAGTGTGAGCAGGAGTGTGAGCTGCTGTGTGGGGAGCTGCACAGTGTGGGTGTGTCTGTGTGCTGCAGGCAAGTGTGCCTGGATCTGTGCGGCCTGTGTGTGTGCTATGCAGACGTGTTGGTGTGCACCAGCGCCTCGACTGTGGGAGTGTGACCCTATGCAGGGGTCAGGGTGCTGGTCCATACTCAGGGGCAGAGTGCAACGGCGAATGTATGGGGAGACATGTCTGTGTGCCTGGCTGAGTATGCTGTCAGAGCACACCCCAGTGCATGCATGTGTGTGTTGTAGACCTGTGTGTGTCCATGTACACAGATGTCGGCATGTGTCAGTGTACATGGATGTGTGTGGGCATATTTCTGTGTCCATCAGTGTGTGCTGCGGGAGTGTGTCTGAATGCACAGAACGGGTGTGTGCTTCTGGGCCGTTCTGATGTCCGTTATGCACTTGCAGAAGGGCCAAAGCAGCCCAGTTCAGCAGAGCTCGGCTGTGTGCCTTGCTGTGGCCTGTGGGGAGGCTGTGCCATACCCAAAGTCACCTGGCAGGTAAGTAGTGAGACAGTCGGGTCAGAACCAGGCAGGTCCTCACTGCAAGCTGCCCCATTGGATCTGTGCAGTTTCTGGTGTGGTCCCATTTGCAGATGGGGACACTGAGGCACCTGGTCCAGGAATTTTAAGGAGCTCAGCAGAAACATCTGAACTGTAACCCATATCTGCAACAGTACCCCCGACAGGGTTGTCATTAGTGTCTGAGTGTAACTGCAAACTCCTGGGGTGTCAGGCATCCCAGTGGCTCTCAGAACACAGCAAGTGGTCTGTCTCCCTCCTGAGGAAGCCTTACATGCCAAAGCCTTGTCTAGCTGTCATGGTCCCCTTCTGTCCCTAGTCCCTAAGCCTGTCTGCTGGAAGCCAGCTGTGCACTGGGGCCTCACTGAGTGCATAGGCCAGGCCAGCGGTCACCCCTTTCCTCTCCCAACAACCCAACTGCCCCCCATGCACCCATTTACTCACCCACCCACCCACCACCCATCATCCAGCTATCCTACCATCCGTCCACCCTTCTTCCCGTCTTCCTTCCGTGCTTAACTGCTTCCTCTGTCTGTCCTTCATCCTGTTCAGACACGGATCAAGAGAGTACCAGGATGCAGCCTGTCTCTTCCCAGTGCAATGCTTATTTCCCCCATGTAAGCCAGGGGCATGGGCAGACAGAACAAGGCCCAGAGAGGCTGAGCGACTCAGCTAGGTCACACAGCCCTGTGAACAAAGCCAAGTTCTGCCTGTGTGCCGAGTACCCTCAATTCAAGCTGTTTTTAGGGTCAGGACACAATTGGGAGAACCCTGTCCCTTTAGGTGACCAAGGAGCTAATAAGACTTGTCCCTGAGAGGCTAGGTGGCGTCAACAAGAAAGTAGGCTAGTCGTTGGAACAAACAGTCTACTTCCAGACAAACAGTTGTGCTGGCTGCTTCTGGGCAGATCCTGCAGCCTTTCCTAGCCTCTTTGTCCCCGATGGACTGACTCCCAGGGGAAGGGCCAACAGAAAGGCCGAGCTGAGCTTCCACTGGCTACAGCGGACAACAGCCTTCATCGTCATATGTCTTGGCTGCTTGGGGGCTTCCAGCTTTTGGAACATCTGGGGGTCCCTCCCCACCTCAGTACCACTGAGTCTGCCCTGCTAAACCTCTGAGCCTCACCCAGGCCCTTCCAACTATGCCAGGAGACTGGAAATTTCTACTCAGCAGATTGGTCTGGCTTGGTTTCCACTCTGCTTGGCAGGGGACGAAGGAGGGGCCAGGCTGCTTAGCTTCAGAACAGGCCCTGCATTCTTGGAGTTGCAGTCAAGGGTCACTGGGAGTGGGGCTTGTGGGGCCTGGTGAGCCTCTCAGTAATAAGGAGCAAGTGGCTCCGTGCTGAAGCCTTGCCTCTGGTTAGACCCTGTGCTGTCTGGATCGGCCAGGCTTCTAGAAACTTTCTATCGGGAGGCCAGCCCTGTTATTAACCTATTCCAGACTTGCTGCAAGGTTCAAAGGGGGCCTGCAGAGGGGCAGAGCCCCGAGCCTCTAAAGCAAAAGGCCACATGGCTATACAGGGATGGCCTGGCTTGTGACAGACCAGACAACACTCTTCAATTACTTGGCTGGGTGTGGGGTGGGATGGGCGATCAGGAGGCTTGGCTGAGCATGCTACGGAGAGGGGGTATAGGGGCATGGTGGCTCCATGGAATGCCCACCCTAAGGGATCCCTGCCAGCGCCCAGGCGAGACCTGTGCACAGAACCTGGGTCCTGTCTGCTGCTGGCCCGCTCACGTGCTCTTTCTGCTAATTCAGGAGTCTGAGTTCTTCTCCAAACCCACCAGGCTAGGCCTTGACTGAGTCCTCTGTTTCGGATTCAGCCGGTGACCAAGTCCCTCTGCTCTGTACTCCCTGTGCTGTCACCAGGCCTAAGACAATGGGAAAAAGAAAAAGGAGATTCTGGGAAGTGTCCACTGGACACTGTCCCCAATGGTCAGCAGAAAACAGGGTCTTCTGGGCAACAAAAGGGGTCTATCCGCCTTCCTCTAGAGGACTGGAGGAAGCAGTAGTGGCTAGGAAAGAACCAGCTAGGGAGTGAAGGGGAAGAAGCAGGGACAGAAGAAATCACACAGAGGTGGAGGGATTTGTCCAACCTGTGGGAGAGATCGCCACGGCGGGTGGTGGGGACCAACTAGGATCGAGGAGTAGAAGTGTAGGGGGATCCAGTCTCAAGGAAGGAACCAGCTGGGGGTGGGAGGAAACAGACAGGGACAAAAGACCGCGCTGGGGTGGGAGGGACCACCAGCCAGGGGTGAAGGGGACCCGCAGGGAACCGAAGAACCTCCCTGGGGTGGAGGGGGCCGCCCCCGCCCCCGCTCGGCAGGCCGGTCGCCCGGGGCGCTGCGAGCGGGCCAGAGCTTCAGCGGAAAGGAATGCTTGGCTCGGCGGGGGCGGCCGCGCCCGGGGCCGGCCTGGTTCGCGCGGCTCTCGGGGCCGCTGGCGCCGCCGCCCGGGCTCGCGTCGGTTCGGGGCGCGCCTCGCAGCGGGGGTGCGCGCCGCCCCTCCCCCATAACTCAAAGGCTTGTCAGGCTGGTTCCAGACTCCTGGCGCCGGGCTCCGCTCCAGGAAAAAAAAAAGAGAGAGAGAGAGAAAGGAAAAAGCAAGCGAGGGAGCTAGCAAGGCCCGCCGCGCGGAACCGGCGACCCACGCGCACAGCCCGCGCGCCCACCCTGTGGACAGGGCGTGCGACACTCGTCCATCTCTGCACTGCCCCATCAATCGTTCAGTGACCCCGGCGCGCGTGGGTGAGGGTGTGTGCTGTGCAGCCCACCGCTCGGCGCGAGCTCCCTCCGGACCTCGTGGGTCGGAAGGCTTCCCCACGGCCGGGGTCCTGATGTGAAAATGCTGCTTCGGGGCGGGTTCCAGCAGCACCGCGGGGGTAGCTGCTGAAGAGGGAGAGGCGGCTGCGGACCTCCCAGCTCGATAGCGGAGGGGACGGGGTGACCGGGGCGTGGGAAGAACCGGCCGGGTGCCTTTCCTTTCTTCCCTCCCTTTCCGTCCTTCTGCGTGCAACATCGCCTACGGTAGAGAACCGATTAGGAAGGGGTTAAGAGTAGCAATTTAGAGAGAAAGCGGAGCCCAAATCCCGGTTAGAGTCCTGTTCTTCCCTGCTGGGTGGCCTTAGGCCAGGGGTTTGCCCTTTCCACTTCCTCTGGAGGGGAGGAGTTGCTTGCTTAGAGCTTACTCTGAACACCGTGGAGTCCTATCTTCGTTGGGGTTCCCAGTTTTCCTCTTCGCCCCTCCACTGTGGCTCCTAAATAACCTCAACCGGCTCAGGGTCATTCTCAAAGGCCCTGGGATTCTCCTTCAAAGGCCCGTGCATTGGGTAGTCAAGGAATCTGCACAGGCCAGTCTAAGGCTCCTGCTCAGGTTCCACTGTGCACCATTGTCCCCCTCCAAGCCGTTCTCCTGACTTTCAGTCTAGGTTCTAGAACCAAGAAGGCCAGATGGCTCAGATAGCTGGGGCAGGGCTTAATTGGTTCTCTGGGGGGATACAACTGGGCTTGCCCGGGTGCCCGGGAGGACTGTTCTACCTACTCAGGATGCTAAAGCTAAGGGCTCCTGTCTCAGACTCAGGCTGCACAAGGTTGGCCTCAGTACCAGCAGGTCCTGGGCAGCCTGAAGCCTGAGTTCTAGAGGACCTCCTGGGCTAAGTCGGGGGGTCACCTGACCTTTTCCCAGAGACTGGCAGCTCAGCTTAAGAAACTCACCAGCCCCAGGCCATTTAGAGGAAAAGGACAAAGCTGGTACAAGCGGTGCCTTCTGCTTGTCACCTAACCACATCACATCTCACCTCAGCCCTTGCTACCAGGATCATGCTGTCTCCTCTTCCAGGGCCTTTCATGTCCCCAGGTGCAAGCCAAGGGGACCCTTTGTTTGCTACCACCTTGTTCCAGAGTTGCCCTTTTTTTAAAAATGAAATTTATTTATTTTATGTAGGTGTGTGTGCTCAAGTGTACCATGACATGTAAATAGGGTCAGAGAACACCTTGAGGGAGTCCGTTCTCTTCTTCTACCATGTGGGTTGCTGGAATACAACTTTGGTTATCTGGCTGGGCAGCAAGCTCCCTTATCCTTTGAGCCATCTTGCCCCACCCCTCCCCCATCAGCTTTTCTAAGTTTTAGTTCTCACAGCAGGAGCCCTCACATTCCAAAACACAGTTCCAGCCCCCCCCATCCCCGCCCCAACCCTCCCACCCTCACCCCCCACCACCCCCGGACCTATGCCTGTGAGACAGTAGTGCTCAACTGGTCTCTGCTTCAGAATTACAGCCTTGTCTGTGTACAGTGTTCAGCAGGCAAAGGGATTTGCTGGAGGCCCGGGCTCCTGTCTTTCTCAGTCAGGTCCTCAGAGAATGCAGCTAGGATCAGCATCGCCCAGCAACCCCTCTGGTATAGTAAAGCCTGTGATCCATTGACCCAGGTCCCGGAAAGGACCCAGCTCTTCTCCAAAGGCCTTCCTAGATCGACCTACCTAGCCGAGAGCTGCACTGTTTACCAAAGGACACCACAAGGTCATCCTCATCTAGGCAGCAAACTCGAGGCCATTCTGAGCTAAAAGAGACCATTTCCAGCACCATGCCAGGCATGGTGGCATCTATCTGCACCCTCAGTTCTCAGAAGGCGAAAGCAGGAAGACAAGGACCCGCAGAGGGAAGGAGGGGGAGAGCCCTTGAGCTCTTGGGAGAGCCAGCTTTTCTGCCCCTCCCTCGCAGCTCTCTCCCATGCTGCTGGATGGAGAAGCCAGCCCTAACAAGTCCCCACTACTCTAATACACTTGATTGACCAGACACCCTCTGGAGGGTAAAAGGGCCAGCCAAAAAAACCAACCAATCCCTGAGCATGAGATCTAGCACCCTGACCCTGAACCCAGAGCCAGAGAAAGAAACACACCCTGGATCATCAGCCTTTGTCCTTTCCCCAGTGCTGGCCCTGGGGTCCTCTCAGCGGAGGCCACTGGACCTCAACATACCCATCCATAGCCCTGCAAGCACCTCTTTCTGGGGCCAGTGGGAGGGGTCAGTGGAGTCTAGGGTGTGGCGGGCTTTGCCTGGGGCCCTGCACACACAGCAAGTACAGTTACTGCTGTTATCGTTATTACTAGGAAGATAACCGTGGGCTGGGGGTTAGGAATGGGCAGATGGGAGGCCAAGTAGTCATTTAAAAGTGGGAGGTTCTGGGGGGTGCGGCTCAGTCTGTAGACTGCTTGTCTAACATGCACGAGGCCAGGGGTTGATCCTTAGGGACAAACACACCAGGCATGGTGACACACACTTGGCACCCAAGCCCCTGGGGAGGGTAGAGCCTGGAGGATCAGACACCCAAGATCACCCTTGGCTACAACAGTGAGTTCCAGGGGACTTTTGCTTGAGTCTCAAAATAAGCAAGCAGGTAAACAGCCACCCACCGTTGTGGAAGGCCAGGCCGGAGGGAGGACTGTTGCCTTGCTTTCCAGGGGGGGATACTGAGGCCCGAGGAAGCCAAGTGTGACTGAATAGGACAGGCCCTTCACGGTAGAAGGAGCAGGCTGTGAGAGCAGACTGCAGAGCCAGTGTTTTCCCTGCCTGGTATCAGGAAGGGGCCACTGTCCCCACCCTGGGAGTGTAATTGTCCAGAGTCCTCTAGAGATCACCAGAGCCAGGTATTTCTATCCCAGCCCCAAGAAACATGGCTTTCGTGGTGCTGGAAGCTGCTATGTAGGCAGCCAGGAGAGAAAAGCCAGCAAGAGTTGGATCCTGCATGCCACAACACCAACTTCCCATGCAAGGGAAGTTGCCGTAGTGCCATAGTGGTACACCAGTCCAGGGGGTAACCGACTGCTCTTAGCTTGACTCTGAAGCCTGACTCTGCAGGATACTGTGGACCTGGTCAAAGGCCCATGGCTGGGAAGGCATAGGCACTAGGGGTGAACTTACTATTTTAGTTTTGCTAAGTGAAGGTGTTACCTCCTAAATATGTGTATTTGCACTGATAGACGAGTACAGCCTTAATCAAAGACGCTTCCCTCTGCAGTGAACTAGTACAGCCTCAATCAAAGATGCCTCCCTCTGCAGTGAACTAGTACAGCCTTAATCAAAGACGCTTCCCTCTGCAGTGAACTAGTACAGCCTCAATCAAAGACGCTTCCCTCTGCAGTGAACTAGTACAGCCTTAATCAAAGACGCTTCCCTCTGCAGTGAACTAGTACAGCCTTAATCAAAGACGCTTCCCTCTGCAGTGAACTAGTACAGCCTCAATCAAAGATGCTTCCCTCTGCAGTGAACTAGTACAGCCTCAATCAAAGATGCTTCCCTCTGCAGTGAACTAGTACAGCCTTAATCAAAGATGCCTCCCTCTGCAGTGAACTAGTACAGCCTTAATCAAAGACCCTTCCCTCTGCAGTGAACAGCAGTCAGTGCAGAGACTCGTGGCTGACAAGGATGCTAAGAACAAGCGACATGTATTACCCCTGCCAAGGCTCAGGGAGCATCCCTTTCCACTAGGAGTGGGTGGGAAGAATGCAAGGACCAAATTATGGGGAGGAGGGGGTTTTAAATGCTATCTTTTGCTGTATTTATTTATTTATTTATTTATTTATTTATTTTGGCTTTTCGAGACAGGGTTTCTCTGTGGCTTTGGAGCCTGTCCTGGAACTAGCTCTGTAGACCAGGCTGGTCTCGAACTCACAGAGATCTGCCTGCCTCTGCCTCCCGAGTGCTGGGATTAAAGGTGTGCGCCACCATCGCCCGGCCGCTGTTTTGTTTTTTGAGACAGGACCTCTCTATATAGCTCTAATTGTCCTGAAACTCACTATGCAGACCAGTCTGACTTCAAACTCACAGAGATCTGCCTGCTTCTGCCTCTAGAGTGCTGGGATTAAAGGTGTGCGCCTGGCTTTTGAATGCTGTTTTAGAAACACAATAAAGCCAGAACACTCTTGAATTCCTGGTTGCTTCAGTTGCCTGCATAGAGTCAGAGTAAGACCAAGCCTGAAGAATTCAGTTAGATGTGGGAGGAGCTCATGGAGCCAGGGAACCCTTGGCATGGATGAGTGCACAGTTGGTGTGTGTGTGTCACTGTCTTCTGTGACTGAGCCACTGGGGAGTCCATTCCCCAGTGGACGACTCCACACCCATGCCACATAGGTGACCCTGGTTAAACCCAATAGGCCACAAAGTGAAAACAAAGTCAGGGAATGGAGAGATGGTTCTGTGGTTAAGAACACTGGCTGCTCTTCCAGATGCCCAGGCTCGATTCCCAGCACCCACATGTTGGCTCACAAGGGTCTGTAATTCCAGTTAAGGGCATCTAATGCCCTCTTCTGGTCTCTGTGGGCACTGCATGCAAATGGGGCACAGACATACATGCAGGCAAAACACAAGTACAAATCAAAGAAAAATAAATAAATCTTTTTAAAAAAACTGGGTTGCTTGTCTTTAAAAAAACATGGAAAATGGGGGGGGGTCTTGGTGGGATGATGGGGAGGCCAGGGGGCTGGAAGAAAACAAGGGAGAGTAAGAGCGTGTGCGTTACAGGAATATATATATATATGAAATTGTCAAAGAATAAATTAAAAAAATCAGACACCCAGGGTTCTCCATCTAGGTTCTGTAACGAATTTAGGCAGTCAGCTCTGCAGCAGCCTCCTCCAAGTCCCTCCTCCCCCGGGGTCTCTGGAGCCCCAGTCTAGGGGGAGATGTGTTTGCAGAAGGACTTGATGTGTTTGCTTTGGGCAAATCTTTGCCTTTCTCAGCTGCTGTTCTGGTGAGAAAAGATTTTCCAGGCCAGGCAGCAGGAGGGGGAAGCAGAGCTGGGCCTGGCTGTCTGGGCTTCTTTGCAGTGCTATGTCCCCAGCTTCCGGGAGTCTGGATGCTGCCCTATTCCAGGAGGAGAGCAGTTGATCGGGGGTCCAGGAAGGGTCCCAGCGGGGAGAAATTGATTCCGTGGTCATTGATCTCAGGACAGAGGATCATCTGGTCTAGATGGCCTGAATCGGAGATGGTGGAGGTAAAGGGGTGGACAGCCTTGTGGGTAATGAGTGCCCAGTCTGGGGAGATAATCAAAGGCAGGGAAGCATGGTAGGTGAGGCATGTGGAGTGTGGGGCTGTCTCTTAGGAAAAGAACTGAGAACCAGTGGAGAGAATTTGAAACTTTATTTTTAAAAGAATTAAATAATATGTATGTATGTTTATGGGTTGCAACTTGCATATGTGTGCAGATGCCCTCGGTGGCCAGAAGAGGGTGCTGGATCCTCTGGCGCAGATGTGAGGTGCCTGCCGTGGCACTGGGAACAGAACGCAGGTCCTCTGCAAGGTAAGTGTGTGTGGTTAACCACTGGGGTATCTCAGAACCAGATCTTGTAAGTTTTTCTTTTGCAGTGCCAGGGGTGGACCCTAGGTCCCCATGTGTGCTAGCCAGGGATTCTGTTGTGTTCTGTCCCAAGTCTGGAGTTTTCTTCCATGGTGAAATTCCAGCACTTTCTATTCCTAATAAAACTGATCCAGCCAATGGAGTGGAAGATTGCATGCTCAGACCCAGGCCCCATAAGCCCTAGAGAGGCATCCTGGGGACCAGGTCAAGCCCGAGCCCTTTCTACCACCGCCACCAAAGACTGTTTCTTTTGCAGTTGTTTGGAACTGTTAACCCTTTGTTATATTACTAATATTAGCACTGCTGATACTTGACAACCCAGCCTAGAGTTAACTGGACACTTCCAGATCAGGCTGTATTTAAGCTTTATTGATAGATTAGTGTCACCCACACGCAGCCCTACAAGGAAGAGCTGCCTTTGCTTGTGACTCCCTGCTTTGCCCCTGCCTCATATCTCCCAGAGGCAAAGCCACTGTGAAGTCAAGAGAGAGTCCTCCTTTAGTTCCTGGGACACCTAGCTCTGAGCATCCCACCAGGGCTAAGGGTCTCTGATTGTCCATACAGGGTGAGGTCTTATAGAAGCCCAGGAAGGGTTCTGAGACACAGGGCTGGGTGTGCAGAACGAAGGGAAAGTGTGTGGCTCCTATCACAAGGCTGCTTCTTCTGCTCCTGAGGGATATAGGGTAACAGAACCCAGAAAGGGGACAAGGAGGGAGTGAGTGTCCTCATTTTCACCAGGAAAGCAGACATCTGGATGGAAGAGGCAGCGCTAGGTCATTAGCAAGTTCCTCATCTTGTCCTTCTCCTGTGTCCCCCCCTTAGAATTTCTATTGCTATGATTTAAAATAGCAACAAACAGGAACTGAGAGACACAGGGTTTGTTTCAGCTTTCAGTCCATCGCCAAGGAAGTCAGGGCAGGAACTCAAGGCAGGAACTGAAGCAGAGGCCATGGAGGGTGCTGCTTACTGACTTGTTCCTCGTGGCTTGCTCAGTCGGCTTCCTTAGACCTCCAGGACTGCCTGCCCAGTGATGGCCCCACCCACAGTGAGCTGGGCACTCCCCCAATAGTTATCAACCAAGAAAATGCCCTACAGACTTGCCCACAGGTCAAGCCTATAAAGACATTTTCTCAGTTAAGACTCCTTCTTCCCAGATGACCCTGGCTGGTGTCAAGTTGACATAAAATCTAGTCAGGACATGCCCTTCCCATGTTCCACTCCTTCAAATATATTTTAAAAAAATAGTAGCATAGCCTAAAGGCCCACACCTTTAAGCCAGTACTCAGGAGGCAGAGGCCGGTGGATCTCTGTAAGTTCAAGGTCAGCCTGGTCTACAAAGCAATTTCCAAGACAGGCTCACAGGCTCCATAGGTACTGAGAAACCTTCTCTTGAAAAAAACAAAAACAAAAGCAAATGAATAACAGTGGCAGAATACTAAAAAAATTTTGTTTGAGGGCTACAAAGGCCCACAGTGTGACAAGCCACTGGCCAGGTGATATGGTCTTTGAGTGTTTTCTCACCTTTAAACTGGACAATTTAGCCAGGTGCACGCCTTTAATCCCAGTACTTGGGAGGCAGAGGCAGGCAGATCCCTGTGAGTTTGAGGCCACCCTGGTCTACTAGAGCTAGCTCCAGGACAGGCTTGATAGCTGTCTCGAAACACACACACACACACACACACACACAAACAGGACAGTTAACTGGGTAATGGTGGCAGACATCTTTAGTCCCAGGACTCAGAAGGCAGAGGCAGGCAGATCTCAGTGAATTCAAGGCCAACCTGGTCTACAAAACAAGTTCTAGAACAGTTATTAGGACTGTTAAAGAGAGAAACCCCATCTCGAAAAACAAAACAAACAAACAAACAAACAAAAAACGAAGACAATTCAACTTCCCCTACTGACTTTGAGGAAAAGGATGAGGTCACAGTGTACTGAGCTGGCGTTTTATGAACAGGTAGGCATTTGTTAGCACAACTATCTTAGAATTCTGGCCACAAACAGCAGCAGAGGAACCTGATCCTCACAGCAGGGACACCTAATGGCAATAGGACCCAGAAGTCACCAGTTCTTCCAGGCTTAGACTCTCCCTGGGACAGCGCCAGACCACTGGCTGATTTAATCACCCACCAACCTGAAATCACCATGAGCGGTGTCACCGGCTGCGGTCAGTGTCACCGGCTGTGGGCAGTGTCACCCGCTGTGGGTGGCGTGGGCAATGTCACTGGCTGTGGGCGGTGTCATCGGCTGTGGGCGGTGTCATCGGCTGTGGGCGGTGTCACCGGCTGTGGGCAGTGTCACCGGCTGTGGGCGCTGTGGGCAGTGTCACCGGCTGTGGGCAGTGTCACCGGCTGCGGTCAGTGTCACCGGCTGTGGGCGGTGTGGGCAGTGTCACCGGCTGTGGGCGGTGTGGGCAGTGTCACCGGCTGTGGGCGGTGTCATCGGCTGTGGGCGGTGTCAACCATCATTCAGTCCAGTGACACACATGCATATATGCGTCTGCCTGTCTGTTTATTTTGTCACGTAACTCAGGCTGGCCTTGAACTTCCTGCCTCCTGCCCTCCTCTTTGAGCACTGGTTCTGGACTATGGCTATCTCCGGTCCCCCCACTTGCCTGCTATCCTTTTTGAGCCTCAGGGACTGGGTTTGGAGGCTGACCCAGCACCCTCGGCAGAACCCAAGTGACAGTGGCCCCAAGAGAGGCCTAATTTTTGTCTTTTAGAGGCTTTCCTTATTATTACTCTCAGAGAGCCCAGGGCCTAGACTCCTTTTGTATATACCATCACTTTGTGCCATCACTCTGTGCACAGGATCAAAGAGGATTAGCACCTCTTCTCTGTTCTTTTTTTTTTTAAATATTTATTTATTTAGTATACAATATCCTTTGTGCGTGTATGCCTGATCGCTAGAAGAGGGCACCAGACCTCATTACAGATGGTTGTGAGCCACCATGTGGTTGCTGGGAATTGAACTCAGGACCTTTGGAAGAGCAGGCAATGCTCTTAACCACTGAGCCATCTCTCCAGCCCCTTCTCTGTTCTTTTCTATGCATGTTGGAGGGAACCAAGCAGGGCTTCAAATCCCCTAAAGTCACCAGCATCTCTCTTTTCCTTTTAAAGGCAAGCTGGAGAGCGCTGAAGTCATCACCTGTGTCCCATTGGTCAGATCTGATCACATGACTGTCCCTAGTCGCAAAGGAGACTGGGACATGTAGTACTTAGCATGGATGCCAGGCGCCTCATTGGACCTGGGGGTGAAGGGCTCTATTTCTGCATTACCAAAGCTAAAACGTTAGGAAGGACCCTGGGCAGGAGGCGCACTGGTTCAGATGACAGCGCAGCGTAGGCTGAGGTGGCTGGCTTTCCGTCTGAATTCTTCACATTGTTTTAGGGAATACAGTCCCTAGGCCCGAGCTTGGGATGGCTCTGGCAGCTTTGTAGGGGGCACTATCCCACGCCTTGTACTCTCTAGATGATAAAGAGACCCCTTAAAGGACATAGTTACTCAGGACCTCAGGACTCACTGCCACTTGCAGAGAAATCCGCAGACCTCAAATCTCACTCAAAGAGAAAATGGGACAGAGCTATAAAGGGCCTCACAGCCCTGCCATCTCTGCTGTCCCAAGGACTAGCTGGGGCCACCGGTACCTTGGGCTCTCCAAGACTGATCTGAAGCCCAGGCAGGTGTCTTTGCTGAATCCCTCCTAACACTCCAGTCTGGGCCCAAGGTTACTCCTAACCCACAGAGGACAGAGCAGAGCTGGCTCACTCAGCATAGAATGGTTCTCTATACTGTAGACACTAGACTCAAGGTTGGGGCCTAGTCCCCACACCAGATGGACCCTCGCTCTTCACAGTGTGTAAGCCTGTCTCTGGTCACAGATAGAACAATAGTGGCGTCCAGTTTGGTCTGAGTCTTCGTCCACTGTAGCCATCAACAAACAGGGCAGGCTAGGAGCTCCTGCAGGGAGCCACCCACTTCTCCTCAGAGGCACAACTCTCTGCTGGCGACACTCTTCCAGCCAGCAGTGCTCATATTAAACCATCACGGGACCCCCTCATATCACGAGGTCCCCATGGCCCTCTGCCAGCTGTGTCTGCGTGGCGTTCTGAAGGACAGGAATGGCGATCTCTTCCTCCACTGCTGCAGACACAATGCCCAGGCCTAGGATGGAGCACGCTGAGGATTCCTGGCAGGAGCTGGGAGAATGAATGAGTGGGTGAATGAGTGATTGACAAGTGAATGAGTTAACTCTGCCCTCAGCCCAGGGATGTGTGCTTAGGTTATGAACTTAGATGCAGTGTGTGTGTGGGGGGGTGTTTCTACCTCTGCCATTTACTGGCTGGGTCACCCGGAGTAGCGTGTCTTCTTGAGCTTTGGTTTCCTCCCCTCGTAGATCGGGATTAACAGCATCTCATAGGAGACAATATGATTTTAGGGTGTAAAGCAGACCCTGACACCCCACACCTGCGAAACTGGCTTTCCTGGAGCCACACAAGGCTGATTCTACAACCCAATGTCAAAATCCTCCAGCCTGGCTGCCTTAAGGGCAGGAATAGCCGACAGAAATGTTTGCTGGGCAGAGAGAGGGCTCAGCAGTGAAAGGTTCTTGCTGCCAAGCCTGATGACCTGAGTTCTATCCCTGAGACCCACATGGTGGAAGGCTAGACCAACCCCTGCTCCTGCAAGTTGTCCTTTGACCTCCATGTATGAGCACACACACACGCACACGCACACACACACACACGCAGACGCACACACACACACACACACACACCACACATACACACACCACACACACACGCACACACACACCACACACACATGCACACACACACCACGCACACACGCACACACACCACGCACACATTCACACACACCTCAAACAAATAAAAAAGCGAAAACTTAAAATTTCCATGCATTTATTTATTCACTTATTCACTCTTGACCCCCGATGAGTTGTATGTTCTTGGTGTCAGCCTCACCTGGATGCTAGTGGAGGGAGAAAGGAGAGGCCTGGGCAAAGCTGAAGCCACCATGGCCAGCCTCCATGCAGAGGGAAGTGGTCGAGACTCTGCCAGCCAGCAACCTGAGGCTCACCTAGCCTCCCTGTCCTCCATGTCATTTCTGATCTTTTCATCCTTTCCCGGAAGGGGCCCTGCCCCACCCTGTTGGACCTGGCAGCCAGGTCCTGCTCTCGCTGGGTTTCCTTCCATCCTCTTGCCAGCAACTCCTGGGATTCTCTGAACCATTGGTGACTGCCTGTGGCTCTTAGCCCACAGGGTCTGGGGTAAACCCAACTTCTCCTGAGATGTGAGGGATACCACCAATGCTGGTGGAGGCTTCTGGCTTCAGTGGAGCTGGGCGGAAGGAACTGCGTGGAAAGAACATGACAAAGAGGGCAGAGAACAAAGGAAGAGCTCAGCTGTATAGCAACGCTCACGCAGCACGGTGTGTGTGTGCGCGTGTGTGCATGCGTGTGTGCGTGTGTGTGCACGTGTGTGTGTGCGTGTGTGTCTGTGTGTGCAGGTGCGAGTGTGTGCATGGGTGCGCGCGTGTGTGTGCGTATGTGTGCATGTGTGTGTCTCTGTGTGCATGTGTGCATGCGTATGTGTGTCTGTGTGTGTACGCGCACGCGCGTGCGTGTGTAGGTGTGCACGTGGGCAAGTGGTCATGGCCTGTGTGTGGAGGTCAGAGGACAGCTTCAGGAGTTGGTTCTCTCTTGGCAGCAATTACCTTACCTGTCTGAGCCATCTTGCTGGCCCAGCACTAACCCATTCTGAGGGCACAGCACCTACAACGCAGCCCTGCCTGACCCTGCCTCTCCGCTGGTGGTACTTAACCTTGGGGACACGTTGAGGCAATGTCCCTAGAACCTTTTGACCATATCCTCTCACTGCCACCCTTACCATGGAAACCAGGTGTGCTCCTTGCTGGTGCTGTAGCATCAGCAGCTTCTGTCTGTCATTTTCAATCTATACAGCATCCTTGCCCATCCCAAGACCCCCCCCCCTTCGGCCCCCTTCACACACAGACTACTGAGGGGAGACATCTGCTTAGGTTGATGCTAGGGAAGTGTCTTGTCTGCCTTATTACCTTGGTTCAGTGGTAGCAGCCATGTCTTGGGCTTACCCAGTATGCATTGCAGCATAGTAAAGCCCCATGTAGACAGGGAAACAGGGCAGAGTCCAAGCCCAGGCTTCAGCTACTGGAAAATACATGAGTCTGGGAACTTCACAAATAATGGCTCTGGGGCCTCCTGGAATTCGCTGGCCCACAGGAGCAGAGAAGAAACGCTGGGAGGGGAGTAGGCACACCACAGTGCAGGGGAGACCATGCTGCACCTGTATTTCCAGGCTCAGACGCTCGAGCCCACTATAGAAGAGCCAGTCCCCATTCCAGAGTTCTTCCCTGCCTTCACAGGAATACTTCCTCTGAGTGTTTCCACTCACAGGAAAGGATGCGTGGCTGAACCAGCCAGGTGCATGCACCTGTCACCACCGCACACAAGAACACAGCACCACACCTGCACACATACAAAACACGTGCACACTCTGCTCACTAACACACCCGTGCAGCCCAAAGGTGCACATATACAAGCAGGCACAAATGCTCATATACTCCTGCATGGCACCCATGGGTAACTGTACAGAAAGACACACGGCCACATGTGCTCCAGGCATGTCATATGGATGGCACACAGGTACATGTGTTTAAGTACACACACGTGTGCACAAAAACATGGTATAATTATGCACATAGCACTGCTCACACATACTCCCACACATTAAATATGGGTGCGCACATACACACCCACACACCCTGCAGAGTTGGGGTCTGCACGCTTGCACAGACAGGACACTACACATGCTACAGACATATACACACACTAAATAGACACTTCTGATGGAGTCTGAGTGCTCTCCCTCCCACTCTTGGTGGGGACAACAAGGAATTGTAGGTCCTTGGGGGAGCTTCGAAAGGCTATGGTGATGGGGAAAATGGACCTGGCTGACCTTCCTTACCCACCAAAAGGAGCAGACTCCTGGGCAGGGTATCTGGTTCCAAGTCCAAGGCCTGGGGAGGGGTAGAGTTGGATGGTGATGGCAGGTGACGTTGGCAGAGATATCAGGGTCATAACCTACACTCATCAGCCCCTAATCTTCATGCCCTGGCTCTCCCTGGCTGCAGTAGAGAGGGGGAGCAGAAAGTACTTAGAGAAGCGTCAAGGTTGTACTGGGGTGTCATTGCAGGTAGAAAGGATAGAGCCAACAAAACCTGCAGTGACTGGATGGATGGATGCTTGGGGCTGGGGTAAGGGGAGGAGGGGCTGCTTTGCATAGTGCACTCAGCTCTGGGGTCTGCACACCAGCCAGGCTGGACCTCTGACTTGTAGATTGTTTTGCTCAGCTCACTAGCACTTGAGTCTGTCCCCTGTCTCTGACAAGAAGATGAGTCTTAAGGACAGATGTAACATGAGGGCCTGCTTGCTGGGATTTCTGTCCTGCCCAGTTCCCACAGCCGGTAAATCCCAAAGAAAAAAAAAAAAAAAAAAAAGCTCTTTCCCATCTTCCTCTCAGAGAGGCAGCTTTGCTTCTGCCTCTCTCCCCACTTCTCTGCTTCCCCCTTCTCTGTCTCTTTCTCCTTTTCTCTCTCTCTCTGCCCCCCTTCTCCCTTCCCCCTTCATAATCCCCTGAATAAATATTCAGCCTCAAAAAAAAACAAAAAAAAACAAAAACAAAAAAATCCCAAAGAAAATCACACAGAGATCTCTATAAGTTATAAACTGTTTGGCCCATTAGCTCAGGCTTCTTGTTAACTCTTGTAACTTATATTAGCCCATTATTCTAGTATATATTAGCCACATGGCTCGGTACCTTTTTCAGCAGGATAGGTCATATATTCCTTCTTCCATGTCTGGGCAGGACTGGGGAAAAATGGGCTTCCTCCTTCCCAGAATTCTCCTGTTCTTATTGCCCTGCCTCTACTTCCTATCTGGTTGTCCCGCCTATACTTCCTGCTTGGCTACTGGCCAATCAGGGTTTATTTAAAACATAATTGACAGAATACAGAATTGTCCCACACCAGACAGAGGGTGGCCAGACAGAGAAGAAGCCCACAAATGGGGCCCGTGTCTCCTTTGCTCCACTGTACCCACCCTGGAAGTAGACAGGCTGCAGCCCTCTGCTAGCTGATGCTTCAGGCCCTGGGACTCTTGCCCCTAGGGCTGGCAGATGTCTACCCCTGAACCTCTGCTAATCAAAATCTCTTCATTTCTGTCTGGGACCACCAACCCTGGGGACAAGGAAATACTAAAGGGTGTGCCATAGCACCTCAGAAGATCAGGCTCCCTGACAGTCTCTCCTCCCAAGTCCAGTCTGGAGTCAGCCCCATCCTTACTACCCTCTTCCCCTCCCCACCCACGTATGCAGTCAGACCCACAGCCCAAATCCTTTCTGTCCGTTCATCTGCCAGCTGCCAACCTATTCCAGTCCCATCTGTGGAGCCTTCCTGATAATGCTTCTGCCTCCACCTCTGCCCCGCAGTCACTTTCCCTCATGACAGCTAGGGAGATCTTTCTGGAAAGTGCTTCTAAATGTGCCACTCCCCCTGCCTGAAACCTTCATGGCACCCATTACTCTTAGTAGAACATTGAAAATAACATGTCTACAAGCCTAGAGTGGCCAGCCCTCGCTGACTTTCACCTCCCAGGACTCTCGGTTTCTAAAAGGACCACGTTTCAACGGCCCGCCTTTTCTCTGCTGTCATCCCAGCCTGGATCCTTGCATGCACTGTGTGTCTGTCTGTCTCCAGAGCACCAGGGCACCCTCAGCTTGGGACCTTAGGACAGCAACCTAGACCTTTACTGGACAGGCTCCTGCCTCTTGCCCCTGATAGGTTGGCTCAGTAGTCTTCCCTCAACTCAATACCTGCCATCCCAGGCCCTCTGCTATACCCTGCTTGGGAAGGGGCAGGATAGCCAGAGCTCTCTAGCCCCACAGCCTCTGTTGGGTCTCTGTTTAGCTCTTCTAACTGCAAACCTGGATGCTGTGTGAGCCCAGAGGCCAAAAGTAGGGAAGGGTTCTCAGCCCAGCCCTGCCCCAGGGGATTTCTCCATATTTATCTCCTTACAGTCTGTGCATCCTTCCTTGATAGCTCTGCACAGGAAAGAGGTCTGGGGCTTCTAATGGACCCCTCCTTCACCATCAGTCATGTGCTCGAGTGAGCAGAGGGTGAGAACCCATCTGGCCTGGCTGAGGAGAGCAACATTAGCAAGAAGAGCTAGTTCCAGCTCAGGAAAGAAAGAAGTGGCCCCTGTTGGCTTTGAATTGGACTGGTAGCTTGGGCTGCTGAGGTCCACCTGGACCCACCTGGACCAGCTTTGTCTCTCCCTCCTGGTGTTGCCCTCCCAAGATAGCTCTGGACACCTGGTCTGTGACAAGTTCAGAGGCGGGGGGGGGGGGGGGGAGCAGAGTGACTGCCCCTAGAAGCCCAGATAGCTGAGTAAGACACCTAGAGTCTCGAAGTCCAAAGGTAGTGAGGAACAGAGAGCATCCTAGGTTCCCACCAATGAACTCTGTTAGGCTCCAAGAAGCAGCATGATTTCATTCCCCAGACTCTGGAGGCCCAGGGCAAGCAGCAGTGGAGAAGGCCAGGCTGCTGCAGACTCCTGCAAACCACACCCACAGGAGGAAGCTTGCCTATGTTCTCCTCACTGATTCCACTTCAGATGCCAAGACTCTTCCTGTGGATTCTAGAAGATCCAACACTTGCCCCAGCCACCGGGCCTTTGCGCATGCCAGCACCCCCTTCCCCTGTGTGACTGTACAAATGGGCACCCATGGGGATGAAATGTTGTTTCTTTCTTGTTCCTCCAGAAAGAAATCAACCCAGCACAGTGGGATTCTCTGTGGTCTCTCTCTCAGGCTCTCAGCATCCCCGGGGTTCCACTGAACTCTTTTCTGCTCTCACAAACCAAGTAGCATTTTGTAGCGAGTTAGAGAAATCTAAGTAAGCAGGCCATGCTGTCTCCTGTTCTTGTAGCTCTGGTGGACACACCCTGTTTCTAGGATTTGTTCTGTGTTAATAACGCTGCTGTGGGTATCCATGTCCCTTCCTTTGTGTTGACATTGGTTTGCCTCCCTCTGACATGCATGGTTAGGCGTGGAATGGTTAGGTAGGTGCGTGTTCTAATTTTTATGTATGATGCTGAGATTCGAACCCATGGCCCAACCCACGCTAGGCAAATTCTCTGCCCCTGAAGCCACACTCCCTAGCCCTAGTTTAGCATTTGAAAAAAAGATGTCAACCGGTTCCTAAAGAGGCCCTGTCACTTCACATTGGTACCAAGCAGTGTGGGGTCAAGGCTGGGGATTTGAACCCACGCCTACCCCACCAAGGACCCTCTTCCCTTCCTCCCAAGGCTGGACCACCCCCCTCTCCCGCTAAGCAGATCTCCTTTGGCCTAACTCATCTGGCTGCTGGCTGGAGAGGATCCAAGGACGACTGGGGTCTGGTTTTCTAATGGCAACCCAGTAGGGTTTTCTCCAGGGCCCCCCGGGGCTTGGAGGGAGGCACAGGCTCAGGCTCTGGTAACAAGGTGGGTGTGTATGGTTTGTTCGGAAGTCTCCAGAGCAGGCTAGCCCCAGTGCACCTGTCTCCAGATAGGTCTCCCTGGTAATGACAGAAGGTGAGGGAGGAATATAGGGGGTGCTGGGGTCTCCTTGGGCACTGGGCTAAAGCTGGTGCGGGGTGGGTGGGCACCCGAAAGGGGAGGCAGCTGCTCCCACGCGGCTCAGAGAGGAGAAAGGAGGCGCCAGCAGATCCCAGGCGGAGCGTGGATACCTAAACCGAGCCCGGGAGACCGAGCCCAGGAGCAGGGACTCTCCCCTCGAAGCCCCGGGAGGGGAGCGGGCGCCTCATTAAAACCGCAACCCGGAGCCGGGCCGCAGCGCGCAGAGCCGGGCTGCAGGCGGCCTCCCGCGCACCGGGGCCCGCGCCGGCTTCAGCCGCCCGCGGCCGACCTCGCGCGTCCTCAAAGCCAGCCTGTCCCACTTCCCCCGCCGGTTGCTACAGCAACTGAGCTCTGAGTAATCAGCTGCACCGTGACCTTTCTTCCCCCGGAGAGAGTGAGGGAGGGAGGAAGAGAGAGAAAGAGGGACGGAGGGGAGGAGGGAGCTGGAGGGAGGATGGAAAGAGGGAGGGAGAGGAGAGATGAGAGAAGATGGAGGGGGGAAGGATGAGAGAGGACGGAGGGAGGATGGAGAGAAGGAGAGGGAGGAGGGATGAGAGGATGGAGGGGAGGAAGGGGGAAGAATGTTGGAGAGAAACGGAGAAGGGGGAGGAAGGGAGGAGGAGTCGGAGAGGCTGAGCGGCCGGTCAGAGCGGTAAAGACACCACAGCTGGGGTCTGGGGGCCGTGTGGGGAGGGGCTGGCAGCCAGAAGGCAGAAGAGAGAAGGGGGGAGCTGGCAGCACCATGGTGGAGGAGGGGGAGCCGGGAACCGACCAGGACAGATTCCTGCCCTGTGCCTCCTCGGCCCCCCCCCCCCCCGCCCCGGGCTGTGAGGGGCCTGAGAAAGGCTGGCAGGACCCCTCTCCAACAGACCTGACCTCCCATTCCCCAGACGGGACAAATGAGGTGAAGACATCCCCTCCCCCCACTCAAGGAAGTGACGGGGAGAGGGGGGAGGAGACTGGAGTCCTAAGAACTCTCAGCACTCCCCCTGCCCTCTGGCCTCAGTTTCTCTGGTGGTGGGGCATGACTCCTCAGGGCACCGAGCAGGCTGCCGAGCCTCGCCCCAGGTAGAGAGAACCTGGCAGCTTTTCGTTCACACCAGATATTGACTTGAATTCTCTGAAGGTAGCTGGAGGGGAGGACAAGAGGGCTGGAGATGGAGAGGTAGGGAAGGGGTGGATAGCAGCAGCACCCACGAGGGTCAGCGTGCCAGGGACAGAACACAGCCATGACTCCCTCAGGCATGGCAGGGAACCTTCCCTGGTCCCCAGAACTCATCCGCGCTCCTCCTCTTGGGCATGCTGCCTGGGGTTGGTGCCAGCACCAGGCCTGTCACCCACAGGCCCTGGGGACCTGCCAGCCGCCTGTTTACCAGACACGCCAGCCCCCAGTCACAGCCTGGCCCCGGAGTGGGGAGTGGGGGAGGGACGACAGATGGCGGAGGTGCCATTCTAACCAGAGTCTGAGGCAGTTGAGGAACAAGAGAAAGCCCTCCAGGACTGACTTCAGGGAGTGTGGAACCCTTCTACACTACTCCCTCTCTCGTCTTAACCCACTGTATGCAGAAGGACAGGAACACCCTGGCCAATCTCAGGTCAAATGGCTCCAGACCCAATAGCCTGTCATTTGTACAGACTGCTCAATCACCCATGGACTCTGGGGCACCCCAGCAGTAGGCTGCATGGCAGGTCCCTGGGAGAGGAGAGCCACTTGATCCCCAGCAAGCAGCAGAGGGCCAACCATCTGAACAGAACTTCTGGGTGCTCATAGGATCACTCGGAGAAGGACCCAATGCCTAGCACCCTGAGCTACATCTCCATAAGACACCCTGTTTCAACCCTGTCTCCACCTCCTAAGGGGCTCCAGAACCTCTCTGGCCTTCACGCAATTGCAGCAACATCTTGCAAGGTTCTGCCCTTCAGAGGTCTTAGCAGACAACAACAGGAACTGCCCTGCAAAGTCCCCGGAGGACCAGAAAGAGATTGGAATCCACTTTGGTTTTATTGGGGAGAGAGGGTGTATGCTCATTGTGCCTTGTATGTCTGTGGGGCAGACAGGACAACTTCAGATGTTGGTCCTTGCCTTCCATCTTAGTCAGGGATGAAACACCATGACCAAAAAGCAAGTTGGGGAGGAAAGGGTTTATTGGGCTTATGTTTTCATACCCATAGCTGTGCATCACCACTGCCTGGCTTCAACCTGCTTTTTTATTGAGCCCAGGACCACTAGCCCAGGAGTGACCAGCCCTCCCCTGTCAATCACTAATTAAGAAAATGCTTGCCAGGCAGTGGTAACCTTTAATCTCAGCACTCTGGAGGCAGAGGCAGGGAGATCTCTGTGAGTTTGAGACCAACCTGGCCTAAAGAGCTAATTTTAGGACAGGCTCCAAAGCTACAGAGAAACCTTGTCTCAGAAAAAGAAGGAGGAGGAGGAGGAGGAGGAGGAAAAGGAGGATGATGAGGAGGAGGAGAGGAGGGGAGAAGGGAGGGGAGGGAAGAAAGAAGAAAACGACTGCTTTACAGCCCACTCTTACGGAGGCATTGTTTCCCAACTGGGGTTCCCTTCTCAGCTCATTCTAGCCTGTGTCAAGCTGACATAAAACCTTCCATTTGTCTGAGACAGGGTCTCATCTCTGCCAGGCTAGTTGACCTTTGAACTTCCTAGGCTTCTCTCCACTTCCCATCTCTCTCTGAGTGCCAGGATTACAGATGAGCAGCTACTGTTTGGGCTCTGGGGGGTTCACAGTCCTCATGTCCTCACACCTGTATAGCAAGCACTTTGCCCCCAAACCGTCTCCCTGACCGCCCCCCTTTAGACAGGGTGTCCCAGGCTAGTATCTAGCTTGATACATAGCTCAAGGATGCCCTTGACCTCCTTTCTCTCCAGCTTCCCCCTCCTGAGTGCTGGGACTACAGGCCCGTGCCGCCGCACCCAGTTTGCAGGATTCTGGGGCTCTAACTCAGGGCTTCATGCCCACTAGGCAAGCACACAGCGCAGAGCAATACACCTTTCTCCAATCTCTTAATCACCTTCTTGACTTTAGACACAGTTTCCTAATTCCAGCCTGAATAAACCAGGCAGGACTAGTCTCGTGCGTGGGTGTTCCAGGCTGGATTTTGCTGTGAGCACAATTCCCAGGAAATGTTTCCTGGAGCCACACAGAAGTCCCCGTGGACACAGGAAAGAGGAAGTTAATCACAGGACAGGATGCGGCAGGGTGGGGCTTGGTTGGGGAGGCTCGGGATGTCACGGTGCATGCAGAAGACACTCACAGTCAAGGGTCTGTGTGTGATGTCGATGTTAGGGGTCATCTTCTCTTGCTCGCTACCTTATATTTTGATCTCCCCCTGCATCCAGTGCTCACCAGTTGGCTAGACTGGCTGGCGGTGAGCCCAGGAGTCCCCTGTCTCCCTTGCTGCCACAGTCACAGACTCTATGTTCTGCCACATCCAAACTTGGGTCTTCATGCTTGCAAAGGCAGGCTCTTTACCACTTGAGTATCTCTCCAGCCTCAGTCAAGAATCCCTGAGGGGTGCCTGCATGTGAGCATGTGTGTGCATGCATGTGTGGTGTGGTGTGTGTGTGTGTGGTGTGTGTGTGTAATATAATGTATAGCTTGTGGTGTTGCATTTTGTGCATATGTGTGTGTTGTGTGTGTGGATGTGTGTGTGTGGTGTAATGTATAGTGTGGGGATGTAGTTTGTATCCATATGCTGTGCTCCTTTTAGACATGTGGGGAAACTGAGGCCAGCCCAGATGACCATTTCCAAGTCCCATGGGGCAGATTCAAGGGACATCAAGGTACTTCTGACACCCCCACACATCCTGCTCTTCACCGTAGGTCAGTGTTACCTCCATTTACCCACTGGTGCGGCCGTCTCTTCCCATCGCCTGTGCTCTCCTCTACCCATTTCCCATCGACCCATTCGCCTCACCGTGTTCTATGTATCCATCCAGTCATCCATTCATCCACTCACCAGTCACCTCAATTCACTACTTACAGACACATCCAGCCAAAAATCAATCATCCATCCGCCCATCTACCCAGCTAGCTTCCTATCTACCCACCCACTCATCTGCTATTCATTTACCAAAACACCCATCCACCTACCTATCCACCCACCCACCCATTCCCCACCAACCCATCCACCTACCCACCCACTATTCATTCACCTATTAACTACCCACCATCCGTCCTCCCTATTACCTCCACCTATTACCTATCTACTAATGTCTCCACTTCCTTCCTTCATCCACTCGTCCTGATTTTATCTACAACCATTCTGAGCCTAGTTCCTGAGGCTCCTGCTTCAGAACATGCCTGGTGGGCCAGATGCCAGTCCTGTGACCTCCTTGCTGGTTTCCCGCTCTGTCCTGCCTGGTCCCATAGAGACCGCCGCTTTTCCCAGTGCACCTTCCCTGGGTGGGGCCTGGTCTCTGGTTCCCCTTTCTCTTTCTCCTCAAGGCTCCTGCCTCTGACACCTGAGAAGATGACTGGCCATCTTTATCTTGAGGATAGGAAGTGGATCAAGGGGGCTTGAGGAGGTGCCAGTGTCAGAGAGCTTGAGAAGGCAGGAGGAGGAGAGCAGTTTCCTGGTGTACCCCATCACATGTCCCATAAGGTTGTTCCTCTCTTTGTGACAGATAGTGTCACCTCGTGCCTCTTAGGAAATCTGCACTGGTGTTTGCTACCTAAGCACACTTCTTTAATGAGAGAGAACTGAGGCTCAGAGTGGGCCAGCAACTTTCTCAAGGTCACACAGCTCTCACTACACATCCGAACACCAGCGGGGCCAAAGTTTGGAGCTTTGACCATGTCTCCCCATCTTAAATATGTGCCCTCAAGGTGAGGAGGGGAAACTGCCCTTCTCTTGGGCAGCTCTCAAAGACTCCGCATTTGATCTATTCTGCTGTGCCCTCCTGGCTTTCAACAGCGGTCTTGCTATGCAACTCCTGGCCTAGCCAGGCTTCACCCCAGGCTTCAAAACCAGTCCAGGCCCAGAGCAGGGCTGCAGCTCTGCAAGCTGGCTGGGGAGGCAGAGCATGGCTGTCAGCAGAGTTCCCTCATCAGCGCCAGCCCCAGCCTCCCTGCTTAAACATCGCCTCAGGCTCTCTCTTAAAGACGCGAATGCTGCTGCTGACATTTGGGAGATCCTGGCAGCTGATCAAACCCAAGCTGAAAATCGGAGCTGCAGGGAGGGGTGGGCACCAGGCAGCGGGGACATGACTGCCTGGGCCTGCCGGGGCCCAGGGTGGCAGAGCCAGGGCAGGTCCTGGCGGAGGCTATACCTGTAGACTGGCCCTGTCTATCTGGGTGCCCCATTCCTCTGAGAAGAGTACAGAGCCCAGGAGGAAGAGGGGAGAGGAGGAGGAGGAAAAGGGGAAAGAATGGGGGAAGAAGGAAGGAGGAGGAGGGCAGGCAGCAGAAGGCAAGTGAGTGTGTGGGAGGGGGACATGTGGAGGACAGGTAAACTTCCTATTTCTGCCCCAGTCACCAGGACCTGGCAAACAATCGGCCCCTCAGGCAAAATCCAAGCCCAGGGTGAAGAATTACCCTCCACACAAAGGGAAGAAGTCCTGGTGTGAGCCCAAAGCCAGGCTCCTCCAGAAGTAAGGAGGAGGAGCTCTGGGGGAAACTGAGGAAGCAGAGGGAGGGTCAACATAGGGCAGCCAACCTTACTTCTGCCTCAGGGACCACCAGCTGTCTACAAAATGTTTCAGTGCCTTGGGTCACCCTGCCCCTGTTTCTTCCTTTTCAAAATTTTCCCACCCCCACACCATCCACTGCCTGGGCTGCTCACCCAGCCGCTCGCTTATCTCTCCGGGCAACCTTCTGCCCTCTACCTGCTGGGTCATACACCTGCTCTCTTGCCCACACACATCCATCCGTCTACCCACATACCCGGCTGTCTTCTCAACCCTCGTTCAATCACCCACAGAGCCTAGCCTTTCTTCCACCATCCAAATGCCCACCTACTGCCCACACATCCCTCCAAAGAGGACTTTGAGAGCAGGCAAGTCATTCTGGCACACTGTGGGAGTTAGCGAAGCTGGGAGGCACCCAGGTCAGTGCGAGAGAGTGGGCTCTCTGAGAGGCTAGCATCGGCACCCTGGAACACTACAGAAGGCCAAGGGCCAGCCTATCAGCCGTTCCACACCCACTCTCCAAACAGGCACTGAGGCACTGTTCTGCTCTTGAAGGACACACACCCCCGCACACAGAGACCAGAGCTACACAGATCCTGTGTGGGCTTTGATTTGTGTGTGTGGATTGGATTTTGGGGGCCAAAGCTGTGTCTACTTCCAGGTGTACTGACCAATATGGTACCTAAGGCTTAAAGAAGAGGAGGAGGAGAAGCAGCAGACGAGAAGGAAAGTTGGGCATCATCATCTTTGTCTCCTCTCTCCACGCATGTCTAGCATCCCCTGCACCTGTGACCTCCGTCATGCTTCAGTCATGTGGCAGGCCTTGCCCTGTTCTTCCCAAGCCTCCACGTCTGAAGCCCTACAGATCACATACATGGAGAGTCCTTCCGAAATTAAACTTTGACAGCTATAGTTCCCATTGCCCTCTGGGTAGGGTCCTATACATCCCATCTTGACCTGCGTGGCCCCTCCCAAGCTGGTTAGTGGTTGGCATCTCTTGGGCTCCTGGAAGGAAGGGTCCATCAAATCCATGGCTTTCCATAGTCAATCCACAAAGTCATAGTCCCAGCTGAACTGCTGGGCTATCTTGGCCAAAAGCCTAGAAAATTCCAGAGTCATCAACTCCCAGCTCACCCTCAGCCTCCCAAATCTACTTAGACCTTCGTACCATTGTTTATCTGGGAACACAGTCGCAATCCCAAGCTTGCCTGTCCAATATCAGACCCCAGGGGGAAAAATATCACGATAGCTACACGAATATTCTAGCTTCTCGCCCCCAGACCTTCCCTGCCCAGATCTGGCCACTTCTATTCGGTATTTGTGCCTTAAACCAAAGCCAGCTGCTTGGCTTCTTTTTCTGCCTACAAAACATTTTCACTCATTTTATGGCCACAGAAATCTCCTTCCGGTCCCTACATTCTCAGGAATTACTCCCTGGCCCTGATTCAGAATTGGATTGAAGCTGGAGGCTGTCTCTCCCGCTGCTTCCAAGGAAAGGGTTTATCTGCTTGTTCCTTGACCTTGACCTTGAGCAGAGAGCTGCAGCAGCCCCAGAGAAGGTGCAGGTGCTACAAAGGGACAGCAGGAGGGAGCTGGTTGGAGGCCACAGCTCCTGTGCTCTGCCCCTAGGGCAAGGGGGTAGACAGAAGCATGTCCCTAGGGACATGGAAGCAAGCTGCCTCTGTCCTCCGTGGAACCCCCGGCTGTGGTGTCTGCTGGACAAGACACCTTGAGCGCTGTCAGGGGGCTCAAGTGGTTCATGCAGAAGCCACCTGTGACTCTTTCAGATCCAGAGCTATGCCTGGCTTCATGATGGAGAGGGGTAATTGTCATAATAGGAAAAGAAAGCCATCTTCCCCTTTCAACTCCAGCGGAGGAGAGGGGATTATGACCCGGATGTGATGTCTAGTGACATCCTCTGTGGCTTTGCCCTGCCCTTTCTAAGCCTCCAGGCCTGAACCCCCTCAGATCACATACATGGAGGAGTCCTTCTGAAATCCAACTTTGACAGCCGTGCTCCCCATTGCCCTCTGGGTAGGGTCCTACACATCCCATCTTGGCCTGTGTTGCCACTCCCAAGCTGACCAGTGAGCCCATGGCCACTGCATGACAACCTGTGCTCTCTCATGGGGCTTGAGGGGATGGGCATATGGTCTCATGCAGCTCAGTCTGGCCCCAGTTCAGTCTGTAGGAGAGGATGACCTTGAACCTGGTCCTCCTGCATCCACAGGAGAGTGCTGGGACTGCAGGTGTGGCTCAGCACTCGGTGTGTGCAGTGCTGGGTGACATTGCAGAGACCTGCTCCATGAAGTCAACCTACCGCTTCAGTGCTCTCCCTCCTGGATGGCACTTTCGGAGGGACCAGGTTGTCTTTTGTCCTCATCCTCCCACAGAGCTCAGAGTCATCACACAGTGCATATGCCACAGGAAGGGGTGTGTACCCCAAATCCCAGGCCAGGGACAACTGCTGGTGTGTGAACTGCTTCGTGACGTGATGATACTGGTGTAGAAATGGACAGGTCACGTTTAGAAGCTGCTCGCAGACATGTGCCTCTGCCTACCTGCGGTTGTGACCATGTCACACAGTACGGAAGCTGGGTGTGTGGCACACTGTCTGGAGTTCCAGCCCAGGGTAGACTACATGAGACCATGTCTCAAACTGTGTGGCCTTCCCCCTATATCTCATACCTGGAAACTAGGAATGCTATTTACTTATTTACTGTTTATTATGCCGAGGGTGGAACCCAGGGTCTCCTGAATACTACTGAGCTCCTTGCCAGAAACCATGTTCTCAAGGGACATGGACTTTGCTTACTTGTTGCCTCAGTTTCCCCAGTAGCGAAATGGGAAGAACAATGGCTCTTCTGCCCTCCTCTCATGCCTGGATGAAATGACGTGTTTAAGAAAGGCTCTAAAGACGTGGCCAGGTGTTGCCATCTCCTGTGTGTCTATGTGTGTGTTTGGATGTGTGTGTGTGTGCGCATGACTGTGTTCTCATGTGTGTACCAATATGAATGCATATGTGTGCTTGTGTTTGTGGAGACCACAGGTTGTTATGGGGGGGTCTTCCTCTTGCCACATTTTATCAAATATTTACTTTTTAAAATGTTTTGTGTATGAATGAGTGTTTCACTTGAATGTGTGTGTAAGCACCACAGTGCCCATGAAGGTCAGAACGCCATCAGAAATGTCAGATCCCCTGGAACTGGAGTTGGGGATGGTTAGGCAGCCATATGCTGGGACCAAACCCAGGCCCTCTGCAAGAACAGCCAATGCTCTTAACCACTGAGCCATCTCTCCAGCCCACCATCTTATTTTTTGAGATGATGTCTCTCACTAAACTTGGATCTTACTAATTGGTCGAACAGAAACCTCCTGTCTAGCCATTGCCTCCTATTGCTGGCATCACAGTGCAGTGTGCTGCTGCACTTCCCCTGTCTCCCAGTGCTGGGATTGCAGTGCAGTGTGCTGCACTTCCCCTGTCTCCCAGTGCTGGGACCACAGTGCAGTGTGCTGCACTTCCCCTGTCTCCCAGTGCTGGGACCACAGTGCAGTGTGCTGCACTTCCCCTGTCTCCCAGTGCTGGGACCACAGTGCAGTGTGCTGCACTTCCCCTGTCTCCCAGTGCTGGGATTGCAGTGCAGTGTGCTGCACTTCCCCTGTCTCCCAGTGCTGGGACCACAGTGCAGTGTGCTGCACTTTCCCTGTCTCCCAGTGCTGGGACCACAGTGCAGTGTGCTGCACTTCCCCTGTCTCCCAGTGCTGGGATTGCAGTGCAGTGTGCTGCACTTCCCCTGTCTCCCAGTGCTGGGACCACAGTGCAGTGTGCTGCACTTTCCCTGTCTCCCAGTGCTGGGACCACAGTGCAGTGTGCTGCACTTCCCCTGTCTCCCAGTGCTGGGACCACAGTGCAGTGTGCTGCACTTCCCCTGTCTCCCAGTGCTGGGATCACAGTGCAGTGTGGTGCTGCACTTCCCCTGTCTCCCAGTGCTGGGACCACAGTGCAGTGTGCTGCTGCACTTCCCCTGTCTCCCAGTGCTGGGATTGCAGTGCAGTGTGCTGCACTTCCCCTGTCTCCCAGTGCTGGGATTGCAGTGCAGTGTGCTGCTGCACTTCCCCTGTCTCCCAGTGCTGGGATCACAGCATTGTGTTACACCACACCAGCTCGGGGATCTGAAATCAGCTCTTCGTTACTACACAAGGAATATTTCACCCACTGAGTCATGTCTCCAGTCCTATCCATCACATGACCAACATTGTGATAAACTTAGTGTTCCTATAAGGGCTGGAGTGATGGGGACAGGATGGGGTGAGTTCCAGGTGCTGTGTTCTCCTGCCCCTCAGTTTCTAGGACGTTAGTGTATGCAGAGACTGGGACCTTTGTGACTACACCAAGACCTTGGTGGCTTTCCTAAGGCCCACAGGACACTTCACACATCAGTTAGGAATACCTGCCATTCAGGTGGTGTGAGGACATGGGAGCCTAGTGGTTAAGGATTTGGGAATAAGGCATCCTTGGGTTCAAGTTCTGACTCTTTCACTTTCTAGCCAATTGGGCCTTGGGCAAGTTACCTAGCCCCAGGAACTCTGAGACACAATGTCAGGAATTTTACAGACAACCTGCTAACCTGCAGACAGCCTCACTAGGTAGGCTTGTCACCTGTGCCTAACAGGTGGCTTGTGGCGACCCGCAAGGTCCTTTGACCATAAGGAAGAATGAATAACATTTAATTGCCAGGTGTTCCTTGAGAGCAATGGAATAGACCAAAGACCTTTGGATGTTAGAGAACGGAGCAAGGGTGTACAAACACCCATTAAGAGGCTCAGGAGCTGTGCCTCCTGGGTGTGAGCTCCAGGGAGCAGAGGGTGTGTTTCTGGAGCACCCTGTTTTTGGCAGAGCAATAGCAGAGTGGACTGCCCAGTCTGCCTTCCCCACGTGCAGGCTCTTGAAGCTGCTCAGCAGCCTGCTGCCTCCAGGGTAGGTTCATTGACTAAAGCCCACCCCAAGGCTATGGCTGCTGGTGGGGACTCTGAGGGGAGCAAGGGAATCAGCCTGCCACACAGAGACAAGACAGGCCTGGATAAGTCTCATCGCAGCAGATAGGAACAATGACCAAGCTACTTGCTATCTGCCATCTTGGTTGCCAATAGAGACGCCTCTCTCCATGAACACTATGCACCCCCTCATCCAGACCTGGGGCTCCTCCCGCTTTGATCTGGGCTGAACAGGGGATGTGACAGGAGACCTGCCACGTGCATCTCCACGGCTCAGAGTGTTTCTCCCCTGGGAGCCAGCCACTTCTGGAAACACATCACCTGTGAGTGAGCAGGAGAGTCAGATGGGGCATGAAAGGGTCAGAAGCACGAAGTATGCTTGCGGGGACCATTAACCTGGCCATTCACTAAACAAGCACCCAGCAAATGACCCCAGTGACACCTATCTTGGTGAGAGACACGAAAATGGGAGCAGGGAAGTTTGTTGTCTCAGCCTGTTGGGACATGGAATCGGGGCCCACCCATCTGCACCTCAGGTTGTAGCCTGTTTGGAGATGAGATCTTTGACAAGGTGAGTTAAAACCAAGATGCTGAGCTGAACCTAAATCTAGGGTGTGCTTATAAAGAGTTGGGAAGAGGAGGGCTTTGTTGGTAGACTATTTACTGTGCAGGCTCGAAGACCTGGGTTCGGATCCCCGGTTCCCACGTAAAAAGTGAGCTTTCCTGTCACACACCTGTAATCCCTGTGCTTAGGAGGTGGAGTGAGAAGGATCTGCAGAGCTCATGGGCCAGCCAGTCTAGCCAAACTGGTGAGCTCCAGGTTCAGGGAGAGACCCTGCCTCAAACAATAGCATGGAGAGTGAAAGATCACAACCTCAGACAACCAGAAGGCCTCAGTAGACCCATCCTGTCACCCAGGCATGATGGCTCATGCCTGCCATCCCAGCACTTGGAGGCTGGAGGTCGAGGAAGGAGGATCAGGAATTCAGGGTCAGTCTTGGTTGCAGTTAGTTTGAAGCCAGTCTGGACCACGTGAGAACAAAAGGAAAGAGAGGAGCTGGAGAGATGGCTTTGTGGTTAAGAGCACTGGCTGCTAATTTCCTTCCTTCCTTCCTTCCTTCCTTCCCTCCCTCCCTCCCTCTTTCCCTCTCTCCCTCCTTCCTCCCTCCTCCCTTCCTGCAGCAAAGGACCAAATCCAGAGCACTGAGTCTATTAAGTAAGTATTCTACCACTGTGCTAAATCCCCAACCCTATTTCCTGACAGAGGACTTGGGTTCAGTTCCCAGCTGGCACATGGAGGTTCACAACTGTGGGTAACTCCAGTTCCAGGGGATTCAATGTTCTCCTCTGGCCTCTGGGCACCAGGCATGCTCATGGCATACAGATATACATGCAAGAAAGTATTCATACACATAAAATAAATAAATACAGAGAGAGAGGAAAGAAGGGAGAGAAGGAGGGAAGGAAGAAAAAGGAGGAAGAAGGGAAAGGAAGGAAGGAAAGGGAGGGAGGGAAGAAGGGAGGTAGGGAAGAGGAAGGAAGAAAGAAAGGAGTTCAAAGGGAACTCACCTTCTAGACATGGTGGGCATGCCTTTAATCCCTGCACAGAGGTGGATCTCTGCGAGTTTGAGGCCAGCCTGTTCTACACAATGAGTTCCAGGAAACCAACATTATTTGGTGAGACATTTTCTTCAAAAACAAAAGCAAAACCAAACAAAGAACCTTGCTTTGGTGACACCTTGATCCTGCTTTCCCAGCCTCTGAAACTGGAAGAGAAGGCCTAAGTGCCCAGTCTGTGGTATTATCTATGGCAGTGTGGCCGTCTCATTACACTGGGGCCACTAATAAATGCAGAAGGAAATAATGCCCCTCTCTGAGCTCCCCAAAGAAACAGGGAAGATTGTCCCTGTCTGGCTCCAACTCCATATATAGCGGAGGATGACCTTGAACTCTTTTATTTTATTTTATTGTGGTGTTTTGAGACAGCGTTTCATTACGTAGCTCTGGATACCATGGAACTCTCTCTGTAGATGAGGTTGGCCCCAAGCTCATAGACCCAACTGCTTCTGTCTCCCAAGTGCTGAGCACCTTTAGCCTCTTCCCGGCCCCTGGTGTTTCGGGAGTCACCCCTCCAGATTTAACCTGGGAGGCTCTGAGCCCCTCTGGGCGTTGGCTTCCTGCTTTGCTGATAATATTATTTCATTACTTATTCATGTATTAGTTGACTTTGTTTATTGCAGTGCTGGAGAGAAACCCAGGAAGGAGGGTGCTGTTCTTCGGAGCTCCGTTCCAGTCCCTGGGGGTTTCGTTGTCTGAGTCTCATCTTTAGCCCAGGCTACCCTTGAGTGGGACCCTCTTGTGGAAGCCTGGATGACAGGCAAGTGACACCTATACCCTTCAGCAACAACAAAGAGTGTGATGAGCATACCAGGCAGGACTTCTGCCCCGGAGAGAGTGTGTCTTTGTCCTGTTGCTTTTCTTTGGTCTAGAATATTCGCTATTGACTGGTTCTATGGATGCCTTGAAGGGTCTCTATAAATAGTTTAAAATTCATGATGGGGCTTCTCCAACAATGCATTTTTGGGGACACAGATGAAGTTCAAATTTAAACTTTTATCTGCTCCAAGATCGTGTCATGTGTTCCAAGCACAGATATGTCAGGAGTCTCACTAAAATGTCATTTGTCACTTGGATTTTGTAGACGCAGTTCACTGCCAGAGGGGCCAGGGCTGTATCTGTTGTCTACTTTTGGAAGACGGCCAAGCTCCAGGCCTGGCCCGAAGTTTCACTCTGGTGGGAGAGGGTGACTGAGTGGCAGGATGGGACCTGCCACAGCTGCTCCCAGCTGGAGGTCAGCACCAGGTCATCAGCCTCTTGGGGTTGTCTCTGAATGCACCATGGGCTCGGGCCTCTGAACATTGACTGCTAGAACCTTCACTTAGCGCAGGCTGACCTTGAACACACTGGTAGCTGTGGAGGAACTTGAACACCTGATCCCTTCTATCTCCGCAGTGCTGGGATTACAAGCATTTACCATATCCTGTTTATGCAGCTCTTGGGGCAGAACTCAGGGCTTCATGCATGGTAGCAAGTGTTCCACCCACCGAGCCGCACCCCTGGTTCTCTTTCGCTGGGCAGGTGTAAGAAAACCGTGCACTTTCAAGTCTGAAAACCTAGACTTTCTGCATCTCCTCTTGGCTTGCAAGCAGGCTACCCTCCTCAGGGGCTATATGCCCTCCCCTCTCCCAGGGCCTTCCGAGATGCAATCTGCAATCTTGGGTGGCTACCAAACAACAATCATCCCCCATCCTGCCACAGCTCCACAGAGACACTTACTTCCCAGTGCTGGAAAGTTAAGATCAAGGGTGAGCAATCAGTGTCCTCCTGAGGAGGAAAGGGTCTGACTGCCTGGACCCTGCCACTTAGCTTGCAGACAGCTGTCCACAGCTTTCCCTGTGTGCCAGTTTCTCTTCTAAAGATCCTGCTCATATAAGATCTCATTGTGGTCATAAAAGAACACACTGCATCTGTTAGCATTCAGGCATTACTCTGGCCTGCCTTCAGGGTCCTCAATTGCAGCCACTAAGAGCACTCCCTGTGCGCATGTGCTAAATCCTCTTATTAAAAAGCAAAAAAAAAGCAGGCCCTACGGGAAGGGCCTTCTGTGCTCTCTCTCTCACTGCTCCTACGTGCAAATGCTTGTCTCTTTGTTCCTTCCCTCCCTTTGCCCCCCAATAAACCTCCCACATGAGTGAGTTCTGTTGTATGGTGTCTTTCCTTCCCACCCCCGCCAAACAACAGCCGCATCCAAATTCAGTCACTCAGTGGTGTGGTAGGGCTAAGGACACCAGTGCGCCCATTCTATGGCTCTACTGCCAAATAACACAGCATGCAATAAAAAGTGACCAGGAATGTTTCCTTACCTAATCTCTTCAGCTAAAGCCACAGAAGACTAGCCGCTTTGCAGTCCCACCCTCCTCCCTCCCTTCCTTTTGAGACACTGTCATACAGCCCAGGGCAGCCGGGAATTTGTTGATTGTCTTGTTGTTTCTACCTGATCCTCCTGCCTCTGTCTTCGGAGTGCTGAAATCACAGTGTCATTCACCGTCCTGGTTTATGTGGCACTGGGAACTGAACCCAAGGCTTTGTGCTAGGTAAGCACTTTACCAACTGAGTCGCTCCTGTTTTGTTTGATAGAAAGGATCTCGGAGCCCAGGCTACCTAGTCTTGAATTATGCAGCCAGTGAAGACCTTAAACTTCTGATCTTCCTGCCCCACCTCCCCAGTGCTGAGATGAAAGGCATGCACCACCATGCCCAGTTTTTTGTTTTCGTTTTTATTTGTGTGTGTGTTTATAATTTATTTTTATTTTATGTTCATTGGTGTTTTGACTGAATGTATGTCTGTATAAGGGTGTCAGAAGCCCTGGAACTGGAGTTACAGACTGGTGTGAGCTGCATGTGATGTTGGGAATTGAGCCTGGGTCCTCTGGAAGAGAGGCCAGTGCTTTTAACTGCTGAGCCATATCTTCGCCCCCAGCTTTGAAATTCTTCATCTTTTTGTAAATGTGGTTTCTCTGTGTAGCCACCCTAGCTTTCCTGGAACTAGTTCATAGACTGGGTTGGCTCCAAACTCACAGAGATTTGCCTGCCTTTGCCTCCTGAGTGCTGGGATTAAAGGCATGTGCCATCACCGCCTGTCTGAAATTCTTATAGCCCGGAGTTTTATTGTGTATTTCCTTCTTTGTAACACAGGCTACCACCTTTCTTGTCTTTAGTAAATTATCTTCTTGTTACCTATTGCCTATCCCCTAAAGTCCATGCCACACGTTTGCTGTGGTGCCTATTATTTCTAAGTACTCTTCTGAACTAATCAGATTTTGCTAGGTTACATTACATAACAAACATCCCCTGACTAACAGTAGATTTCTATGATCAAAGTCTGATTATACTCAGGTTTAGCATTGGCTGTACTTTGACTATCCCTGCCTACTACTCTGCTTCACACACACACAAATACACACACAGAGTCTCTATTCAGGGATCTATCTAGACTGAGGGCAGAGCTCCTGCAGAGAAAAGACCCAACCCAGCATGTGTCAAACTGTGCTGAGCTTTTAAAGCCTCCACCATGCACCAGCATGTGGCCACCTCTGCTTATGTTTCATTTCATACAAGTTACATGAGCATACACCAGCTATTCAGGAGTTTGTTCTTTTGTTTTGGTGTGTGTGGTGGTAGGTTGGCCTAATGTCACAATTCTGTCATTCTTATCTTACAGATGGGGTAACTGAGGCCCAGAGAGGTTAGAAAAGTGTATTGAAAGGTGTACTGAGAAGTGACAACATCCTCTGGGGGCAGAGGAAAGTCACACAGAGTGGTGTGGTAGTCTGAATGAGAAATACCCCTTGTAGCCTCATGTATTTGAACACTTGGTTTCTGGTTGATGATACTGTTTGGGGAATTTGAGGAAGTGCAACCTTGCTAGAGGAATACATCACTGGGGGTGGGACTTGAGAGTTTACAGTTTGCCTCCTCCCCCAAGTTTTCTCTCAATGCTTCCTATGTGTAGCTGAGATGTGATCTCTCTACTTCCTGCTCCTAGACATGGTGGTCATCCACCTCTTTGGAACCAGAAGCTAAAACAAATTCTTCCTTAAGCTATCTTTGAGCATGGTGTTTGAGCATAGCAACAGAACAGCAACTAATACAGGTGGTTAGAGACGCCACACTTAAACAGAGAAACAGGCAGGCATACATGTGTACACATATGCACAGGTACACAGAAATGTATATGCAGATGTACACATACATACACATGCAAATGTCCATATAGGCACACAGAGAAAAGCACATACACCACAGTCTCTGTACTGAGGAGGTGACAGTGTTGCTTCTTGGGACTTTGCAATGGGCAACGAACTTTGCTTGGACTCCTTGTGAGTCCTCAGAGCCCCTGCCTGGTGAGGGAGGTGCTGCCAGTATCCACAGTGGTACACTTGGCAAACTGAAACTACAAGGACCTGGCTCCCAAGTCAGGCACGAATTTAGAGCTTGGGTATTCCTGTCCTCCTCCTCCATGGGCTCAAGTTCCCAGGCAGACTGAGGTGGCCCCAAGTTCATGGGGAAGGGGAGGGAGGGCACCCAAAGGTCCCTTACTACATTCTGTACTCACATGCCATATTCCACCCTTCCCAGACTGTGTGCACTGCCCTGAGCAGCTCTGCCTGTATCTGTGTTCCCTGGGGTCCAAGGTCCTTCCTTACCAAGGTGGACTTCCAGGTCCCTGCCATGCTGGCTTTCCTGAGTGCTTTCTCTCTCTCTCAGTTCTGCCTCTAGAAAAATCCTAGCCTGCCTCTTGTCTATGAAAGTGGATGAAGCTTCCGGGAGCTGTTTGCCTTATGCCTACAGGGGTCCTCCATGGCCCCAGTGACCCCTCCTATATGAGAGCAGCTTGTTTTCAGACTCTAGGGGGCTAGGGGACAAGTTTGGGCACAATCTATATGCCCTTCTATTGGGGATCAGATACCACATGCAGATATGAGTGACCAATGAAATATTATGTAACTACAAAAAAAAATGAGGTGTAATAAATTGTCAAACAATATATAATGTTAGCTCATTTTCATATAAATAAGACTTTTTAAGTGTTCAAATAGATGGAAAATTCCAACCACACTTGCTTTTCCTTGTCTCTGCTGTTTTCCCACCTCCCCCAGCATGGGACCCTTCCAGGTGCTTGGGTGTGACTCATCTGAGATAGGACTGAGAAGCCCCTGAGAGAAACGTCCTGTCTTGGGAAGGAAGAACAGGACCAGGGGCACAGGACCATGATGTCACCGAAGACAGAGGGGCATTTTGGATGTTTAGCTCTGCTAGGTATTATGCACACCTGAACCCTGGAGGTCCCAGAAAATTCTCATTTCAGTGGTGGGGAGTAAATGCCGCCTCCTTTTCCTGGGGATCTGTGTCTCAGCCACAGGGCCCCCTTGGAGACAGAAGCCCGGAGAAGCCAAGGAGACAGGAGGCAGGGGAAAAGAAAAAAAGTGGGGCCTGCACGGAAGCAGGGCTGCCTTCCCCAGCCACCTAGCATAGGCCTAGATGCCCAGCCCCGCCACAGCCGCTCTCCTGGGAGGTACCTAACAAGCCCTGGGAAGGTCGGAGAAGGGCGGGAGGTAGGGGTGAGCGGGAGGTCACTGAGCTGGAGAACCTCGAGTGAGTGCTCTGTGCTCCAGATACCCTCAACCTCCCTTCTGGTCTCTGTCTGCCATTGTGTGACCTTGACCTTGCAGATCTCCAGAACTCAGTTTCGGGGCTCAGTGTCCCCAACTGTAATAGGGAGGGCCTTGTTGCGCCGTGTCCTCAGTCCGTTTTGGGCTTGAGGGGAAAGGTTGGCAGGATTCTTCCGGAACTGGGGCAAATTTAGGGGCTATGATTGTTTTCTGGGGTAAAACGTGGTGGTCCAAGATACCCACCCCTCACTGCACACTACACCCAGCAGCCCCAACTGCAGGGCCGTCCCTGTGCAGACCGCTGGCCTCTCCCAACCGGATCCCGGCGGGCGGTGGGAGCCGGAGACGTAAATGCGCTCAGCCTCCTTTCTTCTAAACGCCGAAACCAGCCTTGACAGGCTCTGAAAATAAATGGCACCGACTCACTGGGATTTCAAATTCCGTGATTAAGGGCTGAAGCAAACACTTTCCCTCCCTCCCGCCCGCCCGCCGCCCTCCCTCCGTGGGCTGATAGCGCTGGCGGCCGGGACAGCTTCTTGCGCGCCTGCCAGCAGCTCCGATAGCAGCCGCCAGCGCGCCGCTCCGGGCTGTTTATCAGCGGCTCTCACGCCGCTTCAAATCCCTGCCTGGCCTGCACGCTCGCCCGCCGGCACTCACTCACTCACACGGGCGCATGCATGCACATACCTGCACGAATGCACACGGGCACACAGGCACGAGGCTCGTGTGCACAGAAAAGGCATGCACGCGTGCACACAAGGCACCGTGCATGCACGCATGCATGCACGCACACTGGCCCATTTGCATGTGCACACACAGAACAATGCACATTTGCACACATAAGCACCACCATGCATGCATGCATGCATGCACACCACACGCATACATACATGTGGATGCATGCAGGTGTGCACACACAGAAGACAGGCACATGTGTACACAAGGCACACTGCAGGTATGCACACCCATGTGCACACTCACACACAGGTTCTGGTAGGGCTTTGTCTATACTCCAATCCCAGGAGAGCTGCAGAACTGAGGGGTGGAAGAGGAGAGGGAGGGGAGGAGGAATGGAGGGCAAGAGGGGAGCTGGGAGAGGAGGAATGGAGGGCAAGAGGGGAGCTGGGAGAGGCTCTGAGCTCATGATTGGTTGGATACGTTGGAGGGCCAAGTCTAGTTGCAGTGCAACAGCAAGCCCAAACCTCTCTATTCCTCTGACTGTTCCCATCCAGTGACTCTGAGCTACCCTGACCTCTCTCCTCCCAGCTGAGATTCTGTGGCTGCTGTGTGGTGGTGGTGGTGGGAGGTGGCTGAGTTCTCCTGCTAGCCTCTACAGTAGGAAGTTCTGGCTGCTAGGAGACAGTCCAGCCCTGTTCTGGTAGGCCTGGAAACCAGGAACTTGCACAAGATGCCATGTACCCACCAAGGATGACAGCAGAGCCTTGGCCTTCTTTAGAGAAGCAGAGCAATGACAAAAGGCGACACCACCACCCCAGCTCCCAGATACCTCATCGGTGATGTTCTCCCCACACCCACCATCAGCCTGATCTAGATTCTGCTGATGCCCCAGGATAACGTGCAGCTGAGTGCCAGGTGGGCGGGGCTCCTCTACCCAGATGGCCACTCCCAATCTCACCAGGAGTGACACTGGCTGGACTCAGAGGCACAGCCTTGAGGATCCCTGCTCAGGAGAGAGGCAGGCACAGCTCCCTGGGTGACCTCTGGGTGCAGACACTCATGACATTCTAGTATCACCCACGCTGGAGTAGATACAGACAGATGGCAGGGACCCCCCAGCACCAACCAAAGCCTGTCCCGCCTTAGGGAGCTAATATAGTACCGCTCTGAGTCATGCCCATTTTATAGAAGGGGAAAGCTGAGGCTCCGAAAGCAGAAACCATTTGCCCAGACTCACTGATCTGGGAAGAGTCAGCTGAATTGCTTCATTTTACCCTCGAAAGTAGAGACGTCTCAGAAACTGATCTTGTTATGTACTGGAGAAGGAGCCCATGCACACGCAAGAACCCATAAGTTCTCAGATTCCAGTGAGGATCTGTGAGAGTCACACTTCATATATGGTAGCCAGATCATGGAAGTCTGGTTTTTAATTTTATTTGTGTGTAGATGTCCTGTTTGTGCTTGTGTGTGCATGCTGGAGGCCAGAGTTCAGCCTTGCTATCGTCCCTCCGGAGCTGTCTACCTTATTTTAATTTTATTATTACTTTAATTATTTGGTTGGTTGGTTTTGTTTTTTGAGACTGGGTTTTTCTCTGTGTAACCCTGACTGTCCTGGAACTCATGCTGTAGACCAGGCTAACTTTGAACTCAGAGATAAGCCTGCCTCTGCCTCCTGAGTGCTGGGACTAAAGGCGTGTGCCACCACCACCCGGTGAGCATTCACATTTAATTTTATATGTATAGGTGTTTGCCTATGTGTATTGTCTATTCACAATGTGTGCACCCAATGCTGTAGAGGCCAAAAAGGACATCAGACTTCCTGGAACTGAAGTTACAGTCCCTGTGAGCTGCTATGTTGGGAGTGGGGCTGGAATGGAACTGGGTCCTCTGGAAGAACAGACGATGCTCTTAACCACTGAGCCACCTCTTCAGCGCCTCTTATTTTAAGACAAGGTCTCATGTGGTCCAGGCTGGCCTGGAACCCAATTGTAGCTGAGGATGACCTTGTACTTCTGGGCTATGCAAGCCCTAAGAACAATGAGTCAGAGTCTAGGTCTCCTCCCATGTAAACACAGACCATTAGAATGAACCCACTGTTCTTAGAGTCCTTGTGTCCCTGGGGGATCTGGCATTTTGCAGGGTCACCCCACCCTGGGAAAACAGTGGTTCCATTTGCAGACTTTGGACAGTGGGCAGGGGATGTCTCTGGGACTGCTGACTGGGGACTGAGCTCTGGAGGGAAGACAGAGTGCTGGGGATCCTGGTGACACCGAAGAGTCTCGAGTCCCACTCAGCTGCGCACTGTGAACAGAGGAAGATGAGCGAGCCCCAAACAGTCAGGAAAGCTACAACCATGAAATCCCTGCTGAGCCTTTCCAGACCTAACCAGTGTGGCCTCCCACATATTTCAAGCCTCTACTATAGAACCCAGAAAAACTTAATACTTACGTTTTTAGTTAAGCATCCCTTGCAGCTAGGGTGCCCCAGCTATGGGCAATGGGATAAAGGCAGAATTTCTTTCCTGAATCTAAAGGCAAAATTTTCATGGAAAATAGCCTTCACCTGATTCCTTTTATTTTTGAATAGAATGCAGATGTGATGGCTAGAGGTGAGGCAGCCATATTAATACTATGAGGACAGAAGCCAGCTATTCAGACTGATTGAGCAGGAAGCCATATGCCTGTGCCTTTTGTACGGAGGCTGTCAAACCTCTTAGCAATCTTCATATATGCATAAAAGCTGCTTGAACTGTGTGCAGCTCAGAGAAAGGCCTAGGAGACTCACCAGTCCTGGGGCCAGAGGGCAGATCCTGAACCCTGCAGGTTATCCTGGAAGAGGAGTGAAAAGGCCTGAACTGTAGGTCAGACCCCGACTGCAGTAGTGTCTTGACAGGCATCCCTGAGCCTGCCTGGGGCACAGCTGAGCCGACTCCTCCTGTGTGGGAAACAAGGCCAAGCAGAGCCCTCTTCTGTGGAGAGTAATCAGCTCGCCTAAGACAAGCTTCAAAGTTCAGGGGCTTTAGAATATTAATTGGTTTCATAAAGAGATGTGGATATTGGCAAGTAACTAACTATCAGCTAATTTATAGACAGGGTCTTGCTACGTAGCTCAGGCTGGCCTGGAACTCACTGCATAGCCCTGACTGTTGCCAAACTCCAACTCTCCACCCTCTTCCCTCAGCCTTCCAAGTCCTGGGATGAAAGGTAGGAGCCTCCATGCCTGGCTAGTGATGAAATGTTATTGTTGTGGTGTGTGTGCATGTGTGTGTGTGTGTGTATGCTGGTGCAGGTAGCAGGGCTTGAAGTCACATGTCCTCTTCCATGGCTCTCCACTGTATGTTTTGAGACAGAGTCTCTCATTGAATCTGGAGCTCATTGATTCACGCCAGTCTGGCCGGCCAGTGAGAGCCAGGGATCCTCATCCCTGCCCTCCCAGTGCTGGCACTGCAGGCACGCACCTCACGCCCAACCTGTGCCTGGTGCTAAGGATTGAATCTGGTCCCTGCTTGCACAGCAGACACTTGACCCATTGAGTCGTTTTGCCAGCTCCTGTTGATGGGGAATTTTAGTGTCTGTAGGTTTTGTTTTATTTTGTCCCATTTTTGTAGTTACTGTTATTAAAGTTTATTTATTATTTGTGTGCATTTATGTTGAGTGCACATGCACCGTGGTGCACATGTGGAGGCCAGAGAATGACTTATGGGAGGTGGTTTTCTTCTTCCACCCTGATGGTCTCCACGGATGGAAATCAAGGCATAATAAGGTCCTGCTGCAGGCATCTCCAGGTTACGACTGGACCATAGTGCTAGCCCTTGTGCATTGTGTTCCTGAACGTTCTTCTCCAAGGAACAACAACAACAAAAATTGCATTGCATTATTGTAAACAGTATTGTAAACAACCAGGCCCTGGGTCGCCAGCCTTGGTGCTGTGCAGAGGGCCCTGCTCCACTACAGTGCTTGCAGCCACCACTAACTGACACCTTACAGGGGTGGAGGGAGAGGCAGTGAGTCCCAGCTCCCCACAAGGCTCAGCACACTCCGTCCCTGGGCACTGGAAGGCCCTGTTCCCGACCTTGGCAGGTGGGTCAAGCACATCCACCTGCCCCTGGCGAACGGCTTGGCAGGTCCCTGTTGTGGACAGTCCCTCTCGAATATTGATCCCAACCATCTGGGATATGGTGGGTGGACTAGGGGAACCTATGGGAAAGTCCAGGCCATCTCAGGGGTCTGCCAGAGGCCCAGGAAGCCCTGACATCTGCTCTGCCATGGGGACAGGAAGCTGGAGATGGTGGAGACTCATGCTTGGTGCTCAAGCAGGAGATAAAAGCCAGGCTGTGCTCACAGCTCTCTAAACCCAGAGCAAGCTCAGCTGGGCTCTAATGAACCTGAAGGCACTGCAGCGGGAGAGGGGAAGGAAGCTGTGGGGTGCAGGGGTGGTGGGAAGCTCCACCAGGCCTCCTTTCCTGGCTATCCTGGGCATCACCTGCTCCTGAGGATTTCGGGGAGTGTTTCCAAGCAAGAGAGAAAAGCAAAGCTTCTGGCCTGCCCATGGAGGTCACTCTGTGACTTTTGTGGCCAGACTGCACCCAGGTCCCTGCATGGGAGTGCCTGAGATTGCTCTGGGTCCTGCCTGGAGGCCCCACAGCCCTCCCTTTGCTGCACTCCATATTAAGTCATAGCTGGGGCATCAGCAGAAGGGTACCTGGTCTTCTTAGGTTGTACCACCTACAAAGACAGCTGAGATTGGCATTCTGACCACCACCCAGTTGGTTATGTGCAGCCCCTCCCTCATCCTCAACTCCAGCTCCTGGCCCAGCCTGTGTTGACACTGTATGCAGGGTGCAGCTATTAGTGTTTCTGGCATCTGACAGCTGAATCCCAAGTGCTTGGGTTGAAAATCTAGGCTGGGTGACCTTGAGGAAGAGGTTTATCCTCTCTGAGCCTCAGATTCCTCCTTGAAGGGAAATAGATGCCCGTCCACCACGTAAACAGCAAGACAACGCTCTGGCCTGCCTTTTAGAGTGATGGCTGACTTCTTCTGAAAGTTTCCAGTGTTCCCTGGCAGGCAGTGCTCCTGGGAGCTGCTCCAGATCTCTGAATGTCCAGGGATGGATGAACTTCATTCACTGTGTGTGTGCGTGCGTGTCTGAGTATATGTGTGCCTGTGTGTATGTGTGTCTATGGAAGTGTGTGTGTGTTTGTTGGAGGTGCTTGCTTGCTTTTTAAAGGAGTCAGGCCACTCCACACTCCCAGGCTGGTGGCTGCTGACGAGTGGAGCTTAGAAGGGGCCTTAATCACCAGAGGATGGGCGGGCGTGCAAACCACCAGAAGCTGGTATGCTGCAGGGGAGAAGGCTGGGCATCTGGTGGCTCAGGCCCACTGGAGTGCAGCTCAGAGGCTTCCCTGGGGCCAGGGCCAGAGGGCAGTGAGTGAAGGATGGGGAAGGAGAGAGGAGCCAACATGGGTCTGGGGAGAAGCCATTGTGGTGGAAAGAGCCTCACCTTCCTGCTTGGAGAAACTGGGTGGGAAGAGAGTTCTCTGTCTCCTTGCCTGACCTGGATGTCCCTTCTTACTGAGGGTGTGTGTGTGTGCATTAGAGAGACAGAGAGAGAGAGAGAGCTTCCTAGAGCCCACACTGAGCAAGACCTATGTTAGTTTAGTGTGGGGTGTGGGTGTGTGTGCGTGCGTGCGTGGGTGTGTATGTGGGTGTGCATGTGCCATAGCATACAAGAGGAGGTCGGAAGCAACTTTTGGGGGTTGGTTTTCTGCTTCTTTCATGTGGGCCTTGAGGACTGAACTCAGGTCTGCAGGCGTCGCAGTGCCCCTATTGGCTGAGCCGCCTCGGTAGCCCTGGGTTCTCAGTTTTTACAATAATCATGTGTTTTGTTTGTCACCCACGCAGCCACCTTCTTTTCTGTTTTTTATAAAAGCTGCTGGAGGCTGGGTTCCAGGGGCCGGAGTGCAGCCCCCTCCCCCGCGAAACTCACTCAGGATTGTGAAGTCCTGTGTTTGATCGCCAACACTGGTATGGGGAGCGGAATTTGAGAAAGAAGGAAGGGGGAGAGGGAGAACTGATGGAGAAATGTACTTCCGTTGTCCTAGCGTAGGAAGCTGAGGCAGGAGGGTCAGGAGTTCAAGGTCAGATGGAATCTAAAGGGAGTTTGAATTCAGCCTGAGCTACTTTAGACACCTTCTCAAAACAAACTTGCTGGCTGGTTTTATGTCAACTTGACACAAGCTAAACTCATCTGAGAGCGGTTAAGAGCACTGCCTCCTCTTCCAGAGGACCAGGGTCCAATTCCCAGCATTCATGCGGCAACTCATGATTGCCTCTGATTTCAGTTCCGGGGATCTGAAGCACAAATAGAAATACACGCAAAACATACCCACCAAAAGTAAGCATTAAGAAACATTTAAAAAGCCAGGCAGTGGTGGCGCTTGCTTTTAATCCCAGCATTCAGGAGGCAGAGGCAATTGGATATCCGTAAATCTGAGGACAGCCTGGTCTACAAAGTGAGTTCCAGGACAGCCAGGGCTACAAAGAGAAACCCTGTCTCCAAAAACCAGAAGAAAAAAAAAATAAGAAAATGCCTCCATAACATTGGCAAGCCTGTAAGGTATTTTCTATTTTGTTTTTTTGAGACAGGGTTCCTTTGTGTAACAACTCTGGCTGTCTTAGAACTCACTCAGGCTGGCTCAAACTCACAAAGATCTGTTGCTGCCTCTGTCTCCCAAGTGCTGGGATTAAAGATGTGTGCCACAACCACCCAACTAAGGTATTTTCTTAATTAGTAGTTGATGGGGGAGGACCCAGTTTATTGTAGGCGATGCCGTCCCTGGGTTGCTGGTCCTGGGTTCTATAAGCGGACTGAGCAAAACATGTGGAGCAAGCCAGTAAGCAGCACCTTCCATGGCCTCTGCATCAGCTCCTGCCTCCAGGTCCCTGCCCTGTTTGAGTTCCTGTCCTGACTTCCTTCAGTGATGAACTCTGTTATATGGAAGTATAAGTCAAATAAACCCCTTCCTCTCCAGCTTGCATTCTGGTCATGGTGCTTCACTGCAGCAATAGAAACCCTTAGACACAAACAAACAGAAAACAGAAATCTAGCTGGGTGGTGGCGGTGCACACCTTTAATCCCAGCACTCGGGAGGCAGAAACAGGAGGATCTCTGTGAGTTTGAGACTAGCCTGGGCTACAGAGTGAGTGCCAGGACAGGTTCCAAAGCTACAGAGAAACCCTGTCTTGAAAGACAAAACAAAAGAAAACAAAAACAAAAAACCAAAAAACAACAAAACAAAAAAGAAACCTAGGAACCTAGCTCAGTTAATGTAGCACTAGTCTAGCATCCACGGGCCCTGCGTTCTGTCACCAGCACCACGGAAACCATCAGTCGCACACGCCTGGAATCCTTTGGAGGTAGAGGCAGGAGAATCAGTTCAAGGTCATTCCCAGCGATGTATCCAGTTTGAAGCCAGCTTGAGATACACAAGACTGTCTTAAAAGATACACGAGACTGTCTTAAAAGCAATAACAAACAAATAAATAACAAGGAGCAATGACTAGGTTCAGGGTTGCAGCTAAGAGTTGGGGCTCAGGGTGGGACTGCTCCGGACTTGCTGTCCTTCCAGACACTCTGGCCACAGACTGGTGGCCCTTGACCAGCAGAACCAGCTCCCATGTTGAAGGGAGTGTGTGCAGTGGCCACCTGGATGACCTCAGTAATGTGTTGGACAATTTTCCTTTTGTACACAACCTTGAAAATCATGCTCCCTGTCCTGCCAGGTTTCTAAGAGAGGCAGCTGGCTGCTCAGAACATCCTGGAGGAATGAATGAATGAGTGAATGAGTGAATAAATGAATGAATGAGTGAAAAGTGCTCATCCCAGTTGCTCACTGCTCAGCCCTTGCTGATTTTCCATTCCTATCAGAATCTGGAGTGGCCTACACACTGGGAAGAACTTCATGTGGGGATGCTCCCATAACCTGAAGGACAGTGAGGACCAATCAGCCGGTCTTGGGCTGTTTCCAGGGTCACCTTGTTCTGGCTCTGCCTTCTTGTGTGAAGTCAACGGAACTTTCCCACATGGGTAGCCATGACCCTTTTACCCTTCCATGTTGTTCCCGTGGAAATGCATCCATGTCTGTCTATACTTCTCTGCATCCCCCCACACCTTCCTGGGCCAGGCACATTGAATTGTCTTCTTGAGGGATAGGGCAGCCCTCCCACCATTGCCCTGAGCGGTGAGGTCCTGCTGGGTTCCACGTCCTCTTGGGGCTGGAGGCACTGCTGCCCCTCCCAGGGATGGAGGTGGGCAGCCAGAGACTAGCTAGGGACTGCAACAGGAGTAAGCAGGCAGGGAGGAGGCAATGGCCTGGACGATGGAGTCCGGGCACGTCCTGATACCAATTAAGGCAACCCTGGCACACAGGGGGCCTGGAACGGCATTTATCAGCCAGCCGGGAGGGGCTTGGCGAGCTGTCCTCTGCTGATGGATTAGACAGAACACAATTAGGTTTCAGACACTGCTCGCCTGTGCCCGACCCCCCCCCCCCCCCATTCTCTGCAAGGCACAGTGACAGAGCCCTGCTGGGTCCCAGCTCAGCCCCACTCTGAGGGGAAGGGCAGCTTACCAAAGAGTAAGGGGTCCAGCAAGAATCATGATGGGAGGATAGTGCAGGTCCCTTCCGCCTCATTCATGGCTTCCACTGAGTCAGGAGTGGGCTGTTCTGGAAGCCACAGGGATGTGGGTGACCACGGCAAAAGTGGTCTCCACAGCTGAGCAGAGGGTGAGCACAGGGGCCCCCATCCCAGAAAATAGCATCTGCTCTTGGCCAAGTAAGGCTCTGAACCCCAGTCCCCTTGAGAAAAATTCCCAAGGTTCTAGAGCGTCCTTCACTCCAGATGTCCTGGGATAAGGCAGGGACACCCAAACAGAAGGCTGACTGAGCCCTTCTGTGGGGGCTGAAGGTCCTGTCCACCCATCCGCTGGGCTTTCCGCTATGAGGTAGGCATCCACACGGGGCAGTCCAGGGCTACCCTGTCCTGTTGTCATCCTTTCCAGTGTCCCACCTCCTCACTCTCCTTAGCCTCAGCCACCCACTCCTGCCCTCTGTCCTCTAGGGAGTTTCCAAACCCAAAGTCCCCGCAGAGCGACCGGTCCTGACCAAGCTCCATCTCCTGCCTAGATGCCCCATCCATCTCCAGCCTTGGGTTCTTCCTCCTCCATCCCCAGTCCGGAGAACAGATGTTATCTGACCTCTACCCAATCACACCAGTCCCTTGCTCCAGAGCCATCTGTGGCTCCCAGCTCCCTCAGGAAAACGTGCCAGCTGCAGCTTCAGCGCTGATCCCCCACCCCCCAGACCCACGGCTTCCTTAGCCCTATGCTGGGCAGTGACCTTGTTTACTGACCCCCTCCCAGACCCAGGCTTCCTTAGCGCTATGCTGGGCAGTGACCTTGTTTACTGACCCCCTCCCAGACCCAGGCTTCCTTAGCACTATGCTGGGTGGTGACCTTGTTTACTGACCCCAGATTCATGACTTCCTTAGCCCTATGCTGGGCGGTGAACTTGTTTACTTGGTCACTCGGCTGCTGTCAACTATCTATCTCTCTCCCACCAGAATGGAATCTGGGGGCAGGGACCAGACCTCTTTTGCTCATCCTTTCTAGTGTCTGTCACTTGTGAAGACACAGGCCCACCCCTGGGTCCTGGTGCAGGGTGCTCTCTTCTGAGAGGACCGGAGGACCCCTTGGGTCTCACCTGCTCATCCATAGCCTGAACATTCCCTGCTGCCCCCACCTCCAGCCTCAGTTTAGATGCTGCTGCTTCCTGGGGGCTCCTAACTGCCCAGCTAGTTCTGCCCGGATGGGTACCAGCCTAAAGGCCACCGAGCCAAAGTGGCTGGTTTATTTGGTGGCATTGCACACAGTGTGGACTCCTGGGGTTGTCTTGTTCACAGTCTCTGGCACACAGCAGCTCCACAAACACCTGGTAATGAGTGAGCCCAGACCAACGGGCTCTGGCTCCTTGGCAGAGTCCCTGCTTTGGGCTGACTGGGTCACCCACCTGTCCAAGACTCCGAGTGGTCAGGAACTGGGGAGGACATGCCAGGGCCAAGGCCAAGTAGTTCTACACTCTGAGGACATCTGCAGCTGGAGACCCTGTCCTGGAAAGCAGACCAGGGCAACAGTTTCCGAGATGAGTCATATTTTGAAGGGTAGGGTTCTGAGCTAGAGAGAGAAAGAGACAAAAGATTTTTCTGTGTATTAATGAGTGATCGTGTCTTTAAACAGATTCACTTGTTTAATGCCTCCTACAACCTTTTGAACAATCACCGCATTTTCTCTGTGCCTCAGTTTCCTCATTTGTATAATGGGTACATAACAGTACTTCCTTCATATGGAGGATAAACACCTTTAAAGTGCCTGGAACAGCGGCTAGCACAGAGAAAGAGAGCACTGTTTTTTTTTTTTGTTTTTTTTTGTTTTTTTTGGTTTTTTCGAGACAGGGTTTCTCTGTGGCTTTTGGAGCCTGTCCTGGAACTAGCTCTGTAGACCAGGCTGGTCTCGAACTCACAGAGATCCGCCTGCCTCTGCCTCCCGAGTGCTGGGATTAAAGGCGTGCGCCACCATCGCCCGGCTGAGAGCACTGTTTAAACAGTCTATAAAAGGGGTAGGGAGGGTGGGGGCACATCCAGGAAGAGGGCTGAGGTGTGTCCCCACTCTTCTGGACTGTGAGACTTGGAGACTCTCAGCAGTAGCAAGCGCGGCATGCAGGTGCAGGAACTGGGGAATGCTGGGTCCCTTCCCCAACCAGTGCATGAGGTAGATAGGTCTCTGGAGAACCCCGAGGTGCTTATGAACCCCAAATCTTGACATCAGGAAGCAGCCCTTTCCTGGTAAGCAGGATCCCTCTCAACTGAAGTCCCTGTAAGGTCAGGCCACAGGCACGGGGCCCTATGGTAGAGGGCAGGAATCACAGGCCATCCATCCTGAAGTTGCCCCTTTCGGTAACCTATCTGCTTCTTCATTTCCACAAACTCACAAGGGTACCTGGCTATGGCAAGTTAGGTGGGGGCAGGGTGCCAACTCTCTCTGGGCCTCAGTTTTCACATCTGTAAGATGGGGTTATTTATCAGCACTGCTGCAGGCTCTGGCGTTGTGGAAGAAAAGAAGGCAATCTCAGGTTTCCTTACCCCACCAAAAGGCACAGGTCAGAGGTCAAAGGCCAGAGAGGTACACTTGACTCTCTGTGGGTCCCCTGGTTTGCTTTCTATTGCTGTGATAAACACTATGACCAAAACCAACTTGGGGAGGAGAGGGTTTCTATCACCTTACAGCTACAGTCCATCATGAGGGAAGTCAAGGCAGCAACTGAGGCAGAGGCCACTAGGAATGCTGTCACTGGCTTGCTTCTCCTGGTTTGCTCAGCTCCCGGACAACCTAGGCCCTCCTGCCCAGGGTGGCACCACCCACAGTGGGCTGGATCTCCAACATCAATCATCAGTCAAGAAAATGTGCCACAGACCTCGCTGTAGGGCCACCCTATGGAGACATTTCTCACTTGAGTTTTTTTTCCCCCAGGTGACCCTAGCTTCTGTCAAGTTGAAAACAAACAAACAAACAAAAACTACCAGAACACCTGGTCAGAGGTCAGAGCTGGCTCCTCCCACAATATCCACCACCTGCGGCCAAGGCAGAGCTCTGTAGGGCTCTATGCCCCCTGCTTATTCCCCTCCCACCTTATCAACCCCAACTGTGAGCCTCTACAAAGCCCTTTATTAAGAAATTGGTTGACTTCCCGCTGATTAAGATAAACACCATTCCACACCACAGGCCAATAAATTTCCCCTGCCAGGAAAACGTGGCCGGGAAGCCGGCCACCTCGCTCTACCCCTGAGCTTGCCCATTAGGAGTTGCTCTAGGATGCAGCAGGGTCCAGGCCAACAGCAGCAGTGATTTTTCTGGGATCTTTTCAGAACAACAACAGAAAAGGATGGAGCCACCATATTTGCATAAAAGTCCATGTCATCACTGGCCCCTACTTTAGCACAAGTTCCAACCCATGGAAACTTCAGGACACGTCAGGACACCTGCGTCCTCATGAGTGTCCTTCACCCCATCTTCTCCAGCATCATGGGACTCTGAGGGGTTAGCTTACTGTGGTGGCTTGTCTAGGAATGGCCCCCACAGACTTCAGTGTTTGAACGCTTGGCCCATAGGGACTGGCACTCTTAGGAGGAAGTGTGTCACTGTGGGGGTGGGCTTTGAGGGCTCAGATGCTCAAGCCAGGCCTAGTGTCACAGGTTCCTACTTTTACCTGTGGATGGAGATGTAGAACTCCCAGTTCCTTCTCCTGTACCATGTCTGCCGACACACTGCTATGCTCCCGCTATGATGATAGTGGACTAAACCTGTGAAACTGTAAGCCAGCCCCAGTGAGATGTTTTCTTTATAAGAGTTGCCGTGGTCATAATGTCTCTCTACAGCAATAGGAATCCTAACTAAGACGAAAACACATCCAAAGTTACACAGCCCATTGCCCATGACCTAACTAAGGCAAACTCCTGTCTTTAAGGCCCAAGTGTTTTCATTTTCTGTGGTCAAAGCCAAGGTCTTTGTGTCCTCTGTCCTGGAAGACAAAAGGCCACGGAGAGAATGCTTTCTTCTGTGGCCTTGGGAGGCTGCCTCCTCTCCTAGGGGCTCTCACCGTCCATGTCTGCCAGATGAGAGAGCCAAGCTCATTGATTCCGGGACTGCTCAACCCCAGCATCCTGCCTGGGGTCTGAATCTGGACGGAGGGCCTAGAGGGCAGGTGGCCAGGACATGGAGATCTGTGGCCACAGAGCAATGGGGCTCCAGCCTCACTTAAGGGCAGGCTAGTAGCTCTGCACACAGCAGATGGGACTGGCTGGAAGAGAAGGAGTGGGAGGGAGAAGCAGGTAGATTTACCCAGCCCCACTCACCCTTCCTCAAAGAATATAGGCTGTGAGCATCACAGAAACATCTCCAGTTTCAGGATTCCACAACAGCTCGGGGCTCCAGGGATCTTCTTCCTGCATCATCTTCTCCCCAAGCACGTTAGGCTGGGTCCACCACTTCTGGGTTCCAGGTTCGAGCTGAGGCTGCTGTCAGGATCTCCACAGCACAGACCCTGGCCTGCTAGGCATCTCTGCCGCCTCCGTCACTCCCAGGACCCCGCACTGTCCGCTCACCTCTCTGTTCTTCCCCTCAGAAACAGCGTCTTGCCAAGAAGCCCCAATGGACCCAGGCAACCCCAGGGTGTGCTGCACACCCCGGCCCAACCACCCTGTCCCACCTCCTCTGTCTTCCTCCCATAGGCAGAGGAGGGAGGGTTACTTTCGGAAGCCCTCCTCTTGGACTTCCCACCCCTTCCCAAGTCTCAGCTCCGCAAGTCCCACAGAGGAGACGGTTTAGGGCCCTTCAGCCTCTTCCCCTCCACCACCCAGTGGCTCAGGCACAGACTAGAGCAGGTCAGGTGGAAACAGGAAGGCAGGGATTTCGAGCTCCTAAGCCCCACAAGTGTGACCTTCGACTCCTGACCCTCCAGATAACCGTAAGTCCTCAGTCAGCATATTTGCTTCTGAAAGCAAACTGAGGGGGCAATAGAGCAGAGACTTGACAGGGTTCTCTGACAAGCAGCCACTACCACAGGGCCTCCTGTCTAAATGCCTTCTTACTCTCAGTACACAGTATGGCCAACCAGCGTCCTGGCCTTTGCTCTCCTCACCGTGCCTGTGGCAGGCATTACTAATGGATCACAGCATTCTTCACCTTTAAATCTTGATGCAACCTCAGAATCCTTTACATAGCCTCATCCTGCTGTGGGTGGGGCACTAACAGTGCCACCTGCTCACCACCTAGGCTGTGGTTTTCACTGTTCTAGCCCCTGAGCCCAGTACAAGTCACACACTTCCATTTTGCTTTGTTTTTGTTTTTCTGGCATTTGTTTGTTTGTTTGTTTATTCATTAATTATTCGAGACAGGGTCACTTTATACAGCCCTAGCAGTCCTGGAAACTGGAAACTCACTCTGTAAACCAGTCTTAAATTCAGAGATCCATCTGCCTTTGCCTCCCAAGTGCTGGGATTAAAGGCATGTACTATCACCACTCTGCTAGCCATTTTCCTTCTCTCTCTCTCTCTCTCTCTCTCTCGTTTCTCTGTGTAACTGCCTTGGCTGTCCTGGAACTTGCTGTGTAGACCAGGCTGGCCTTGAACTCACAGAGATCTGCCTGCTTCTGCCTCCCGAGTGCTGGGATTAAAAGCCCGTGCCACCACCTGGTACTGACCGTTTTCTGAAAGAGAAAATTTTAAGTGTTTATGAATGGTGTCACTTCAGAGCTACTACTTCCCTGCCATGGAGTTTCATGACATCACTAACAGCAGTGCCCCCACAGCCATGGGTACCCCAAGGCATCTCATCTGACCTGATGGACACTCTCAGGATATGACTTCTTCCCAGGGTTATAGACCCCAAGGTCTGGCCCTGGCCCTGCTCCTCCTCCAGTGCTCTGCCAGGCCCCTCCAAGTCATTCCATGCCTCTGCCTGTGTTCCCTTTGTGACCAGGCTCCGCCTCAGTTTAGTGACTGAGGTCTGGGCCAGTCAGAGTGGCCCTGGGCTTTAGATCAGAGCTTTAGTACCCGAATGGGTTACATATTCTGCGTGAAGCTTTAGAACTGCAGGAACGCCAATCCCGCCCCTACTGCTGTGATGTGAATGCAGTCATCCATGTTGGGACATGATCCACTTATGATGGGGGTTTTAGGAGGTGATATCAGGGCTCAGAAGGTTAAGGAGCTTGCCACCACACCTGACAACCCGAATTCAATCCCCAGGACCTACATGGTGGAAGGAGAGACCTATGTCCTGAAATTTGTACTCTGTGACATTTGTGTATGTGTGTGTGTGTGTGTGTGTGTGTGTGTGTGCACGCACGCACAGGAAACAATTCCTTAATCAAGGTGGTACTAGGAAATGGTACTTTGAGGCCGAGGACTTTGGGTTAGGACATGAGGGCTCCCGATCACAGACGGATTAGTCCTCATAACAGTGGCTGGAGATGACAAGGACACTCATCACTCTGTATAATTAATATGCACTAATAAAAAACAAAGAGACCTGAGGGACCAAGGGGTGGTGCACACGCCCCTGTAATCTCAGGAGGCTGGGGCGCGGGGGATGGTGAGTTCAAGGCCAGACTTGGCTATGTGATGAGTCCATGTCTGGAAGGAAGGAAGGAAGGAAGGAAGGAAGGAAGGAAGGAAGGAAGAGACAATTCCAGGGCCTTGCTTCCCTCCTCACTATCCCCAAGCATGGCTCGAGGGCTCCATGTACAAGAAGAAGCCCCGACAAGATCTGATCTATGCCTGCACCTTGATCTTGGGGTTCCCATACCCCCAGAACTGTGGAAAAGACATTCTACTCTACCTTACCTAGAGTAAAGCTTTTCATTACAGCAGCCCCACAAACAGACCAGGATAGAGTGGCCCAGAAGGGTGAGGGTGTGGCTAGGCACCCTGGGCCTTGGTGGAGGCTGCAGCCGCTGATCTCACAGCCCCACTGACTCTCTCTCTTCAGCTGTGCCCAGTTGTGTGCCTCAGGTCTTTTAACAGGAAGAGGGGAACCTGGACACTGTGTGGTTGACATACTGGGGCGAGAGGAAGGATGGATGAATGCATGCAGGGGTGGATGGGGGGGAGGGACCGTCCCCACCGTCCCCTGCATGCAGTGACTCAGCTGAGAACAGAGAGATTGAGTCTGAGACATGAGCAGGTGGCTCCCCCACTGCCCCATCCCTGACATTTTCATTAGGGTCGCATCTGCTGCACCTGGACCCTGGCCCTGCCCCAGGAAGCCGCTGTCTCTGCAGCTTTATTAAGGACCTATTAAGGCATCTTTTCAGACCTGGGTTACACAGTGGCTCTGGGCAAGGCTAACAATGCCCTTGTCACTGCAGACACAGGCAGAGTGGCCTCAGAGGGGCTGGGGAGGGCTGGCTGGCTGGAACCCGGGGTGAGGTCTTTAGTGTCATTCTGGCTTGCCAAGCGCAATCCCTGCTCCTCTGCTAATTGGCTGTGTGGCACTGGGCAGCTTGCTTTCCTTCTCTGACTCAAAGGCAGGTAGAAGAGGGTGAGAGCCAGCTCGTGGGAGGATCTACTGCATTGCAGGCCAGGAAGCAGGCTTGGCAGGGGCCTCCCACGCATGAGACTGCACCTCGCTCTTGGGACAGCAGGTGCTGTGACTGCCCAGATTTTACGGATGAGGAAACTGAGGCTAACAGGGAGATGGGGCTTAGTCAAAGTCACACAGGCCGGCAGTGACAGGGCCAGTATTCAAACAGACACTGGCTACTGACTGGGAACAAAGCCTGGGGCTGGTGGGCGGGGCTGGAGGGGCTTCTCACACCAGCTCCTCCTCCAGGTGACAGCACAGAAGAGGGGAGGAAGGCTGGGACAATACTGCTGATTTATGGGTCCGACGTGGTTAACCACACCATCTGGATGCCACAACCCTGCCGTATGAACAGCAGGAAGGGACAAGGGAGAGGCTCGACGGATCTCAAGCTCTGGGGCAGACTTCAAAGCTGTGTGTGGTTCACAGACCCTCCCATCAGCCCTCACTCCACCAGCGGCCACCACCAAGAGGACTAATTGCTCTGGTAGCCCCAGAAAGGAGGGATGCGTGTCCTGACTCAGTACAAAGGGAGGGCTCTGGATCTAGCCACCAAAATGGGAAGGGATGAGCAAGTGTGTGTGTGTGTGTGTGTGTGTGTGTGTGTGTGGTGGGGTGACACGTGACAGTAGCACACACAGCGTGATGCCTGGTCTCCTGCAGGTGTGACAGACGCCTGCCCGTGCTACCTTTTTGCTCATCCTGGCAAGGAACTTCACTCTTCTGGGTTCTAGCCCTCAGTCTAACATAACGGACCATGGTGGTATCTGCCTCTCTGAATTGGTCTCAGGATCAAATTACATAAAGGGACATACAGACCTCAGATTACTGTCTGGGTCAACTACTAGAGAGTCAGTGGCTGCTCTGACCTCTGCTTTGGCCTCAAGGACAGAGCCTTCTCTGGGTTATAGTCAAGTGCTCACCTCCCCACATCTTCATGGCTTCCCCAAAGAGAGGGTCAAGCACGACCCCAAGACCTCTATGGTGGATGTGGTGACTCTGGACGCCAGGCTCTGCTTCATGGCAAGTGCAGCCCTCTGTCTCCTCAGGGTGATGAAGAAGGGAAAGACACACACACAGCTGGGGTCTCCTGGGTAGTAATGCCCTTACATTGCCTACAGCCCTTGGTCTAGACCGTGGGCTGGTTGGTCAGGAGTCTGAAGCAGCCCACAGACTCCCTTCATTTCACACCGCAATCCGGAAGGCTGCACACATAAGCCCAACCTGATTAGAGCACACTGTGGAAAGACCCAGACAGCAGCAACTCCTTTCTCTCTTGGCCAGCGTTGAGAAATGACAGCTGTCCTACCCAGGGAGACCAGTTCCCATTCCAGGGGGTCCCCTCCGGGGCTCCACACTAGGGAGCCTGGAGCCTGGCTGCCTACCCTGCCTGCCGGGAGCGAGGCCAGATGGAGCTGCTTTGGCTACTGGCCTCAGCTAGCATCGCAGGCCCCGTGACCTGTCCCCTGGGACCCTCTGGTCTGGCCATCCGAGGTGACCCTTCCCCCTTCCCCACAGAAGCCCAGACCTCTGACCCTTATTAAAAACAAACCAAACAGAATCTACAGAGAGGAAAATTCTCCACAAACGGCCTCAGATGGAATCACGTGTGTCCCCTCAAAACACACACACACACACACACACACACACACACACACACACACCAGCTCCAGACCCCCAAGGCTGCAGCCACTTCCACATAAACAAGCTATTATGGGGTGTGGGGGAGGGCTTTTGTTATGAAACATCTAGGCGTCCCTCAACTTTTTAGGGAGAACGTTGTTGCTTTCTGGCGCATGAGGGGACCTGAAGGGTGCCACGTTTTTTGTGTTCTATGCAGGTTGCATCTGGCAAAGGGACACGTGGAAAAGGAGATCAGGAGGGAGGAGGCATCCCTGGACGTCACCAGGAGCCCCACCCATGGCGAGGGCAACCTGGACCCAGCTCCGCTGTCACTCAGAACACGTTGGGAACCCTGGTGCCCAGGTCCCTGCCCTCTGTAGGCTTGGAAAGCATCGTCTCTGCCAGAAGCTGGAGAAGGGCGGCCTCCACGACAGACAACGGACCCTCGGGTCGCTCTGGCTCCCACTAGCTACCCCGGGGGCTGCGGGGGGGGGAGAGGCCCCTCGCGCACGCCGCACTGCGCATGCGCCAGCCGGCCGAGCAGGAGGCCGCCCGCGCAGCCCGGCTCCCTCCCGGTCGCCGTGGCAACGGGCTCGCGGGGGGGAGGGGCCGCTCCGCGGCGGCTGCTATTTCTGCCGCTTCCTGTTCCTCGCGGCCACGTCGCCATGGCAACCGAGTTACTCAGCTCGGCCGCCTCCCGGCCCGGCTGGCGCGCGTGACCCCGGCTACTCGCGCCCCCTCGTCCCCCTCCCGTACCCTGCCCGGTGCCCGCGGCCGGCAGGGAGGCAGATTGATGGGCGACGCTTATTAAAACACAGTGGAAGCGTTTCCGTTTTTATGACGCTGACGAGGCAGCGTTATTTACTGTTATTGTTCTCCCTGGCCGCCCGGAAGCTCACCTTCGGCCTGTCCCGGGACGGCGCGTGGCACCCAGGGGTCCCCCCTATTCGCGCCCCTTTCCCCTGCGGCAGCACGCTGAGAGGGACTGCACAGGCCCAGTAGCTCATGCTTGAAGGAGAAAAAGGCAACAAAATAAATAAATAAATAAAAGAGGAGCAGATGACTTCATTCTCGGGAAGGCCAATTTCCTGGGGACGCTGGTGGAAACAGCCCCAGAGCCGCTGGATGCTCTCAATATTAAGCCAGATGGAGGCCAGAAAATTCTCGGCCCCGCTCGAACGTGTGACCCCAGGCTAGGTAGCCAGGCAGTACCAATTCGGCCACCCTGTAGGGCTTAGCTTCCCAGATCCCATCATTTGTCCCAACCTTTCCACTTAGCCTCCTCTCACTGAGAGGGTGAGCAACCAACCCAAGGTCACACAGCCCAGTGCCTGATTTTTCTGCTTGAGGCCTCTGCGGGGAGGAAACCAGCGAGTGTTGTTGAGCCAGAGAGGCAGCCGTTCGTTCGACCTGGGGTTCTTTGAAGCTAGGCTCAGCTTCGAGGCGAATAGAGATTAACTCAGCACGTGTAAGCCTTGCTGTGCAGCCTCCTACGCATCCTGTATAGGGGTGCCCTTCACGGGGGGGGGGTGTCTACTGGGATCAGATAGGCCTGAAGGAGGCCCCCACCCCAGTCCCCTGCTAGGATGTTAATCTCACCAGGCTAATTAAAGTTTGCAGTTCTGCTCGCTCCCGCCCCCAGGCTCCCAGGTCATTATTAACCCAAATGCAAACAGTTAGGACTCTGCTCCTGGACAGGGAGGCCAGTAAGAGTGGACAGAGGGGATGGGCTTCTGGCACAGGGAATAAGGACCTTTTATAAAAACCACTCGAATGAATGACCCAGGTTGTTTTTTCCTGTGGTGCCGGGAGGAGCCCAGGGCCTCCAGCAAAGAAAGCTCTCCACCTCTAGAGCACATTCAGTCCTTGCCTTGGCCCGGGCTTTCAGAAGCAAAGTCTGGGTCCTCCTGAGTCTGTCCTCAGGTTCGGTTCGGTTTGATTTGATTGCCCTTACAAGGTCAGAGCCTTGGGCCCTGGGTCTCCTGGTCACTTCTTGGTAATTAGCAAGGGCTCCTTCAGACCCACCATCACCTTCCCTTCCCAGACACTGGAGTTCAGTGCACCGGCCAGTTCCTAAGCTGCCTGGGGCATCACAGAAAGCCATCTTCAGCTCTGCTGGAAGTCAACCCGAAATTGGAACAGTAAAGGCTCTCAGAAAGCGTCTTGCTGACAGTCCAGGAGAGGGACAGGCCGAGGGAAACAGGGTGAGTGGACCCACCACTACCACAAGTCACCAGTGTGCACCCCACAGACTCGCCCCCTCAGAAAGAGCTGTACTGAGCAGCAGCCAGTATGGGGCCGGCGCACACACAGGGTCACCAAACTGCGAAGCTGGCAGGACTATGGTTATCACCAAACAACTGCCCACCTGCCTTATTGACACGAGCAAGCAAAGACCCCAAGGGACAGACTGGCTCGCTCAATGGCACACCTCAAGGGAGACCCCAGAACATGTCTCCCCTTGACTGTCCTTATGGCGACTGTTTCTTCTGGGAAGTTCTTTCCCGCCAGAAGTTCAGAGACTGAGGCAAGACAAGCAGAGGCGGCAGGGGCCAGACACTCCTAAATGGAGCCTCAATGCAGACCGTTTCTCCCTCTGAGCTCCCAGCGCCACGTGGTGAATGATGATGGCACCTGCCCAAAGGTGATCTGAGGACCACAGGTGAAGGATCTGGGCTAGAGCTGTGTGTCCCAAAGGCGAGTCTCTGCATTAGTCCCAGGAGGCTGTGGATGCGGCCTGCTTTGGTAAAGAGTCCATTTAAGTTAAGGGCCTGGAGGGTCTTGAATTAACCACTTGAAGCCTAAATGCCATCACAAATGAGTTTATAAGAAACGGAAGATGGACTGGGTGTGGTGGCGCATGCCTTTAATCCCAGCACTCGGGAGGCAGAGGCAGGCGGATCTCTGTGAGTTTGAAGCCAGTCTGGTCTACATAGTAGAATTCCAGAACAGGTTCCAAAGCTATATGGAGAATGGAGTAACCCTGTCTCTGAAAAAAACAAAAAAACCAAAGAAAGAAAGAAAGAAAGGAAGGAAGGAAGAAAGAAAGAAAGAAGAGATGGTGGCTGGAGAGGGGGCTCCGCAGTTCACAAAACTGGCTGCTCTTGCACAGCACCAGGGTTTGAGTCCCAGCACCCACGTGGAAGTTTGCAGCCATCTGTACCTTGAGTTTCAGAGAATCTGATGCCCTCTTCTGATCTCTCTGGGCACCAACCATGCATGTGATGGGAACAGACATGTGTGCAGGGAAAACACACATAAAGTAAAACAAGAAAACTTAATCAATATAAAACAAAACAAGATGGGCCAATGCGATGACTCAGCAGGAGAGGGAGCTTGCTGCCGGGACTGGCAAGCTGTGCTTAAGCTAGGCTACACCTGGAAGAACGGGAGAGATGACTCCCACAGGTTGTTGTCATCTGACTCCTGCACATGTACACGTGTGCTGTGATGTGTGCACACACAAATAAATAGATAGAGGGGAAAAAAAACAAGAGCAAAGGTCAAATTCAGACTGAGGCAGAGAGATAAGTGATTGAAGACAAGGCACAGAGCACCTGGGGTCCTCAGATACTGAGGAAGCAAGGAAAGCTCCCCCCAAAGCCTGGATGGCTAGCACAGGTCTGCTGACACCTGACTGCCGGTGTCCAGCCTCCAGAGCTGGAAGGGAACGTGTGCCGTTAATCTAGAGATGATGGTGGAGGTCATGTGGTTATGACCACGATGGTTATGCTAATGGTGGTGCTGGTGGTGGGTGATGGTTATGATGGTGATTGTGGTGGTGGTGGGGTGATGGTTATGATAGTGATTGTGGTGGTGGTGATACTGGCTGTGATGGTAGTGGGGTGGTACTGGTTAGGGTTGTGATAGTCATCGTGATGGTAGTGTTGGTGCTGATGGTGGTGATGGTGGCAGTGGTGATGGTGATGGTGGTGGCGATGGGGTGATGGTTATGATGGTGATTGCAGTGATGGTGATGATGGCTGTTATGGGAGTAGGATGGTGCTGGTGAGGGTCGTGATGGTTGCTGTGATGGTGGTGGTAGTGGTGATGGTGGTGGTGGTATTACTCATGTGGTTATATAAGTTTTCTAGAGCTCTATCAGAGTTCTGGAGACTCAAGATCCAGGGCAGGCCCAGGGCAGGACAGTCCCAGGCCTTGCTCTGACCCCTCACTGCTGTTCTCCATTTGCACAGGGCTCCCTATTCCTTGTGCCTTCGCCACCTCCCCTTTGGGAATGTCCACCTCTGTGTCTGATGCTCCTCCATGTATAAGGACAACGATATTGGTCGGGGCCCACCAGGTGACTCATTTTATCTTAATCACTTCTGAGAAGACTTATCTCCAAATAAGGGCACAGTCTGAAGTGCCCGCATTAGAACTGGGCCCTCTTTAGGGGGGCACCATTCTCGCCAGTTCAGTGATGATAGGCTCCTAGGGGTCCTGGGGATGAGGGCTACAGTGATGGCAAGGGCAGACAGTCTTGGCTGTGGACCCCCAAGTTCCTGCAAGTGCTACTTGGGGTGCAGTGGTCAATCTCCATGGCTCTCTGGGGGCCGACAGGACCTCACTGCAGGGTAGTGGGGGGCATACCTTCTTTACAAAGCTCAGTCATTTGCCAGCTGCAAGGCCTACAGCCATCCTCTGCTCCTCAGGTTGAGACCTGGTGATATTGACCAACAGGGCCCTAGGGTATTCCTCGCAGGGGAGAAGTTTTAGCTGGTCCAGGCCAGGTGGCAGGGGGCCAGAGGTGAGAAGGAGAGGGAGGAGGGCAGGAATGTGGCACTTTCCAGTCTGTCCCTCCCTTCTCTACCTGTCTTCTCCTGTTGGCCATGGTCACATGCAAGCACCTGCTGTTTTTACACGCGGCTATGCTGGTCCTTGGCTCCTCCCAGCTGCCAGTAGCTACCCTGAGGGTAGAGATTGGTGATTTGCAGATTTTGAATCGCCAGGAGCCCAGCCCGGTCCTCCAGGAGTGCAGATGGAAAATGACCGTTCTATTGACCGCAAGTCCCTCTCTCTTACTTTTCTGTCTGGGTTCAGTGAAGACAAGGTGAAGGCAGCCTTGCTATTGAATGGGCTCCATTACCACCATATCCCGTGCATCCCAAGGAAATGGGCGGATAGCAGCACCGGTCTGGGTGGCCTTGCCTTTCTTTGGCACCCCACTGTACCTGGTCATCATGGCAGCAGAAGCCCAAGTCCTGTGACGGCAGAAGCCCCTGGTCTTGGGACTTTGGCAGAAGACAGACTGAGTTAGGCTGCAGATGTTTTTTTCTTACTAAAGACAATTGCATTAAGTCCCTCCTCCTCCCCCTCCTCCAGCTTCCAGGAGCAATAATGACAGTGACAGCAGCCACTGCTTCCTGTGTCCCATCCATATTGATGAGCACAGACTCCTGCCAGGAGATTCTCTGTGCACCGGGAGGCAAAGTTGTGTCTTCAAGGCTCACATCCTGTGAAAGAATAGACTGGTAACGCAGACAGAGCAGCACTGAGGTCCAGGGCGGACGCCACTGAGGGCTCGGGGTGTGCAGGGGGCCTAGACTTGGAGGGAGAGAGAGGGAGAGAGGGAGAGAGAGGGAGAGAGAGGGAGAGAGAGGGAGAGAGGGAGAGAGAGAGGGAGAGAGAGAGGGAGAGAGAGAGGGAGAGAGAGAGAGAGGGAGAGAGAGGGAGAGAGAGAGGGAGAGAGAGAGAGAGAGAGGGAGTCAGTTCTGGGGAGGGCTGGGAAGAGAAGACCAGGGCAGGGACAGAGGTTGCAAAGGCCCTCATGGGGCCTGGTATAGTGCCTGGTGTGTGTATGTGTGTGCTCGCACATGCGTGTACACACATGTGCATGCATATCCCACCACGTGCATGCGTGTGGAGGCTGGAGGCTGACATCCTGTGTCTTTGCCTATTGTTCTCCACTTTTTTTTTTTTTTTTGAGGCAGGGTCTCTCACTGAGTTTGTAGCTCATCAGTTCGGTTAGGCTGTGTGGCCAGCAAGCTCCTGGTCAGCATGCCTATCTCACACCCTCCCCCAGTGCTGCCATTACAAGTGCACAGCTCTGTGTTCTGCTCTTCTGAGGGTACTGGAGGTCCAGATTCAGCTCCTCATGGTTATCTGGCAGGCACTGTTCTAAGGGCCCCTTGATGGTTAAGGATGTGCATAGCAGGGACCCAGCACAGGGCAGGCTGCTTGGCTTGTTATTGGTTGTTTTGGGTGCTGGGGCCTGGTTTGCCTTGAACTCTCTCTGGCTTCTGAATGGAAAACAGAACGAAGAAGAGGAATACACACTGCAGCCGATGGTGTCCAGGCCAGAGATCGAGGTCAGGGATACCTGGGAGGAGACCCGGCAGCTGGATTTTAAGTAGGATGGGCAGCCCTGAGGACCCAAGGACACCATGACAGTAGGAGTAAGGCCTTGCTGCAGGGCTGGCCCAGGGCCAAGCACAGGTGCAGAGGCCGTTCCCTCCACTGCCTGGGCTTGTCAGGGAAGCTAACAGAACAGCCGTCACTCTCAGGTCTCTGTGTGGAAAGGGCCAACTGAGTGGGCACTCTGTCACCAGGAACCCTAACTGTCCCCCAACCCCAGCCTCTTGCTCATCTAGTTGTTCATCTGACACTCTTAGAGACAGGCGTCCTACCAGTCGGGGATCAGCACTGAATAGGACAGAGTCCCTTCTGAAAGGAGGTGTCTTCCCACCAGCGAGCCAGGGAAAGAACCTGGGGACTGAAGAGGATGGAGGAATGCCTCCTAAGAGACAGAGGCTTCGCCTTAGAGCTGGCAACCGCTTGAGTTCTGGGGCCTTCATCAGTCTGCCCTGCCCGGCACAGGAATTAAGGGTGTGTCTTCCCTCTGCCTGGACCTCCCACGTGTGTGTGGAGACCGTGCATTCCTGGATGCTATCAGCTCAGCTCAGCTCCCATGCTTGGGTGACTGAGCACTGACAGATGCTCCTTGGGTCTGGCAGTCCTGTAGTGTGAGGACGGCCAGACATCTTACATCCCTTCAGGTCCTCAGACTACCACAGCATGGTGGCCAGGCTACCCTTGGGCCTTCAGACCACCACAGCATGGTGGCCAGCAGTAGGAGATCCCTGGGGACGGGAGGAGGGGGCTTGCCTAAGACTCAGAAATGGAGCTGCAGAATGGCCACCAGAGTATCCCCAGCCCTGGACCCCATTCTAGGTTGTTGCTTCCAGGCCTCTGCAATCAGGGACCCTCCCTTCACAACCACGAGCAGGGCCAGTGTTAGCATCCTGACTGTTGTCAGGATAATGCAGGGTGCTGGCTGAGTGTCTCAAGAGAGTTGTGTGCGTGTGATGTGTGTATGCGGTGTATGTGTGTACAGTATAGGTGTGTGGGTGATGTAGATGTATGTAGTGTGTGAACATAGGTGTGTGTGGTGTGGATGTGCAGTGTGTGTATATAGGTGTACGTATATAGGTGTGTGGTATAGGTGTGTGTGGTGTGTATGTATATGTGCTGTGTATGTTGAGTGTGTAGTCTAGGTGTGTGAGGAGGTGGGTGGTGATGTAGGTGTGTGTGTAGTTTGCATGGTTAGTATGTGTACATAGGTGTGCAGATATAGGTGTGTGGTATAGGTGTGTATGTATGGTGTATATATGTGGTGTCTGTGGTGATAGGTGTGTGGTATATGTGCTCTGTGTGTCATGTATATGTGGTGTCTATGGTGTAGGTGTGTGTGGTGGTGGTGTGTGTGTTTCTTCTGGAGTAGGCAGAAACAGCAGGAGAGGAAGGGGAGGGAAAGGGCTGGTACATACAGAACTGCAGGGCAAGTGACCCACAATGGTGGCTTTTCCCTATAAACAGAAATAAGAAGAGAGACCTAGGGGAAGGGGCTCTAAAGTTAGACCTGAGGGAGAGACAGATTGGGGGAGGGGCTCACAGAGACAGACCTGGGGGAGGGGCTCACAGAGATAGACCTGGGGGAGGGGCTATCAGAGACAGACCTGGGGGACAGGGACGGGCTATCAGAGACAGACAGGGGGGCTATTAGAGACAAGAAAGGCAGTGACAGCCTGAGTACTGAATGGAGGGACAAGTCTAAGGAGAAAGAAGGGAGACAAGTGGGGCCCTAACCTGGAATGGGCTGGGCAAGGTACTGGAGATCTGGAGAGGACAAAGCCAGCTTGTGGCATGGGATCTGGACAGGGAAGGCACCTGTGTCTGCCCCCCCCCCCCCACACACACACAGCAGGCAGCTGGATCAGGGTCAGAGCTGTTGCCTAACTGGGAAGATAGATTCCACATTGTCTAGTTACCTGAGACCCTGTACCAGCCCGGCTGTCTGACCCTGGGCGCTGGCCTGGTTCCCTCAGGGACTCTGAGACACTTAGACATGTTTCTAGAGGATGCTCTGAGAACTTAAGGCGCAGGCTTCAGGGATTGAGATTCTGTAGCCTGGGGCCCTTCCAGGTGAGGACAGCCATGGCGCATCCCTTGGAGCCGAGATAGCTGTCCTGTCGTGCAGAGTGATAACCGTGGCTCTGCAGAGCTCACACTGGCTGTGACAGACAGGAGTGTAGAGCGCTGGGCACTCTGGGGGTGTCCTAGTAGTGACACAGAAGAGAAGTTCAAGTGGGGGCTGGATGCTAAAGGCCCCGAGGAGACATCTCAGAGTTATTGACTGCCCTGGTCAGAAGGCTCCTTCTGGAGACAACTTGGGAATCCACAGGGACCAGGCTGGATGCTCCTGAGTTCTGGAAATACTCACGGGCCTTAGTGAAAGGTAAAGCTCACAAGCCCAGGCCTCAGGGGTTTAGCATCCCTACCACTTTGCCCCGCATACCCCAGAGTCTGCCAAGGGCAAAGGGAGACAGGAAGCAGGGAAGAGCGGGGAGCGGTGTACCAGATAACAGGATGGACAGGACTGGATATTCTAGGAGTCCTGTGCTCATTGATGGCTTCAAGCGAACAGGGAAAGAAGCTAATGGAGAGGGAAGGGAAAAGCTTAGACCAAGAGGGCGGAATCCTGGAAAGGAAGGGCCAGGACAAAAGAAGGGAGAGAGGTTTGGGAGCCAGTGTGGTGGATGGCTCCAGCATGGAGCTTTCCAGGGACAAAGGCCAAACCAGGCCAGAGGAGGGGACAGGGTCCAACAGGCTGGGACAGAGACAGCTAGATCCTCTAGCTGAGACCCACCCTGCAGCTGAAGCTCCACCGTGAAAGCACCCCGACTCAAAAAGCAAAAGCCGCTCTGCCACTGCCCTTGGGGCTGTCACAACGCGTAAAACCTCATCCAGGCTTCACCGGCCCTGCACACGGATGCTCTGCAGAGCTAAAAATACCGGCTGGGGGTGGGAAGGCGGGGGAGGTGGGGGAGGAGGGGGCACTTCGCCCGCTCAGGCAGCCTCTTGATTTCCAGAGCGTCCTAAAGATCCAGATGTGCAGGCTCAGAGACGACCGCCCTGGGAACTGCAAATCACGGGCCGCCAGCCCCTCCCCGGGACAGGGTGAAGCGGAGAGGAGAGGAACGACCAGAGGAGAAACCTCCAAGAGAGCTGGAGCCAGATGAAGGGCAGGGCTCAGAGCTGGGAGGAGAGGGCAGGGAGGTGCAGAGGGGAGGGAGGAAAGAAGAGATGGGGGGTGAAGGGTGGGGGTAGGGGGTGAAGAGAGCTGAGAGAAAGATACAAATGAGGAGGGAGGGAGGAATTTCTGGGGCACAAATATCCTGACGCCCAATCACCAGACCCTCCCCATTCAGATACTGGAGAGGTTGCAGGGGGTTCCAGGATGAGTAGGTGGCTCCCCTGTCAGGCACTGTATAAGGCACTGTCCACACTGACCTAAGGGTGAATGAACTGTGGCGTCCTATCAGGAGTCCCTAGCTACTAGTCCTTGACATCTGTAGGGAGGTAAACTGTCCTGGGGGATAGATTCAGGTCATGGGGTGAGCCCCTCTGAGCTCCTTTCTTGGCCTGCCTGGGTCTTGGACACAGGAGGAGCTCATAAGAAGGTTCCTGGCCCATGTGCACTCAGAAGGGTGACAGGCAGGGCCCAGGAGTGATTTGCCAAGGAGGTGGCTTTAGACCTAAAACCTGAATGGTGGGAAGGACCCACAAGTATGGTCTCTCAGAGGGGAACTGGACCGAGAGATGATGCGAAGTCCCCAGTCCAGCCCAGCAGGATTCCAACCCCAGGGCCAGCTGACCTCCCGTGACTAGAGAAGGCTCAGCCAGCAAGAGGTAGCAAGGAACACTGAAGGAGCAGCACACAGGTACATGGAAGGAAGAACCCTCTTACTGGCTCAGGGGTAGCTAGGGACCTCCAGAAGAGGCAGGCATGGTCCAGGCACACCTGACCTGCCGTGCTGTACCTCCAAAGGGGCAGAAAGGCCCCCTAAATGCAGCAAAGGGAGCCAGGCCTTGCAGAGCATGAGACCCTGGCCAAACTACCTAACGTTGACTTTCCATTCCAAGCCCTCAGTGGGTACCTGGAACCTTCTAGGCCTGTGGAGAGAGGGGGCGGTGTGGGTAAATGGGTAGGGTGAGTTCTGAGCCACTGTCACTCTCTCTGGGTGTCCCTCGTTGGGATGTGCTCAGCCCCTGATCTACAACTTGGAGCTGCCGCGGGCTGCCAGTCAGGGAGCTGCCCTCGCATGCCCTGATACCGCCTGGCCTCTCTCTGGCCTTAGCCTCTGTAGCAACTGTCCTCCTGAGGTATTGCCCATGGCAAATGAGCCTCTTTTTAAATACTGTGGCCAGATGTGTTAGGGTCCCGGCCACCGACTTCACAGTCCAGGCCTCAGCATCCCCACTAGCTCCTTGGGCCACTACAAAGGTTAGCAAGCTCTGCCTTCACCTCAGCCTCTCCATACCTGTCCCCTGGCGGACCTGCTCTGTGCCCACTTAGGCTCCAAAGAGTATTAGGAGACCACTGGACTGACCGGGCTCCTTGATGTCCCGTTTTCCTCTGTGTTCCCATCCTACACATGTGCTGCTGGGGAGACAATCACCTCCCACATAGAGCAGAGTGCTGGCTCTGAAGAGTGGAGAGGTGATCCCTGGAGGCACTGAGGACAGAGCCAGGCTCCTAGAGTCCCACAGAGTCTCCAAGTCCCCAGCTCCTCCTGTCACCTCCTTGTTGGCATGTTTGTGTGTCTGTGTGTAGTGCTTGGTGTGTTTATATTGTGCATAGTTATGTGTGTGAGTGTAGCGTGTGTGCATGTGTATGTATGTGTATATACATGGGGTATATGTATATGTGTGCATGTTGGGTATATGTGTATTATGTGAGGTCTATGTGTGCATGTGGAGGTATACGTATGTGTGTGTGAGTGTGTGTGAATGCTGGGTGTATGAGTAGGTGTGTGTGGGTATAGGTGTGTATGTGGGGGGTATATGTGTGTGTGGTACACGTGTGTGAGTGTGGGTCTATGAATGTGTACATGTGGGTATATGTGTGTGTGGTATACGTGTGTGAGTGTGGGTCTATGAATGTGTATGTGAGTGGATTTGTGTGTGTATGTGCGGGAGTAGATATGTGTGCATGCATGGTGGCTGGATACATGTGTACAAATGTGGTAGATATATGTGCACACATAACAATAGTTGCATATAATGAGGGCAGGAGGCCGCACCACAGCCAAGCAGGACAGGACCAGAGCTGGGCCTGTTGTATTCAGTGAGATGCTATGGGCTGCCAGGGCCGTGTGGATGTTTGCTTGATCTCGCCCGACTTCCAAACTAGTGGAAATTACACACCAAGCAACGATTTAATGAAGTTTTCCGGTGTGTGGCATAATTAGTAAGATACATCACAGAACAGGGTGGGCAGTCCCATCTTCCCCTGCCTGCCAGGAGTCCAGGCCTTTGGGTTACAAAACATGGGAGCTGGAGGACAAGAGACACTGTACCTCCATGGGCGTGTGGCCTTGCTGTCCATTCAAGGAGAGCTGCAGGTGGCTTGGTCTCACGATGGCCCTAAGACTGAAAACTGAGCCCCATGAATCCAGGGAGCCCCTTCCCTTCCTGAGCATCGGAAAGGTCTGGATTTTTACCACACTGCGGAGCCTTCGGCCCGTTTGACATGGGGATTGTTCAGCCACTAGCCACCAAGTCACAGGCTGGCAGTCGAGTGCACACGGACACGAGACCTTGAGAGGGCCTAGGCCAGCATCCTCCTGTGCTTTCGCAGACAGCCTGAGACCCAGCCTGCTCCCCAGCGGTAAATGGGGGCTTCATCCTACTGGAAAAGGCTAGTCACCATGGGCCCATGAGGAGTGTCTACCCATTGGGGCCAACTCCAACTCAAGCAGAACCAGAGATGGGAAGTACTATTGGAAACCAGCAGGCCTACGACAAGAGCTGAGTCTGGAGCGAGCAGGAGGCCGCTCTCCTGAGCCGACAAGCTCGTGCCTCAGCCTCCACCCCCTGGACCTCTGGACCTCTGGATCTCCTTGTCCTCACTGTGTGGACTCTGCAGGTGTTAGGGACAATTTTTTATTTATTTATTTATTTATTTATTTATTTATTTTTTGAGGCAGGGTCTCGCTATGTAGCCCTGGCTGTCCTTGAAGTTTTTGTTCTCTAAACCAGGCTGGCCTCGAACTCAGGAATCCTCCTGCTTCTGCCTCCTGAGTGCTGGGATTAAAGGTGTACACCACCACCACGACCACCCAGTTATCAGGGACTAATTTAAGGGCCCTGTTCATCTTCTTCTGCCTGGACTCCAGCCCCTCGAACCTTAGCTTTTCCTCGCCACCCCATTTCTCCTGGCCTACCATCAGGAGCTGCCAACCAGGGGCCCTAGCCAGGGCCCCAAGTGAAAAATGCCAACCTGCTTCCACCCTCCTTGCACAGAGACCTTTTTTGGAACCCTGCCTAGCAGGCTCAGAACTCCAAGAACTGGTGTCTGCTCTCTGTGTGTCCCCATAAGAGTACACACATAGTGAGCCCTTACTGTGTGCATGGCTAGCCTGGGTGTTTTAAGGCCACAGGCCATTACCTGTGTGGGCTGAGGCTCAGTGGGATCTGATGCTTTGGCGAAGTGCAAGAATTTGGTGTAAAGCTGGAGTTGGAGCCCAGTGTCCACCGCCAGAGCACACAAGCACGGCCACAGTGGAAAACGCCTTCCGACCACCCTCCACCTGTTACTCTGCATCCAGCCGCCCTCTTTCTCTACTACCCTCCCTCCCTCTTTCCCCCCATTCCTTTGTCCACCCTTCTGTCCACAGTTCCACCCGTGAAGCTGTCATTCTCCATCTCTCCTGCTCCCTTCCTCCCCATCCCTCCTCCACCTTCCCCACCATTCTCTCCTCTCTCCTTCATTTATCCTTCCTTCCTTCCATAGCCCAGTCAACAGTCTCCGCTCCCCCTCCCATCCATTCCCTGCGCCATCCTCCTGCCCCCTCCTCCTAGAGTCTGCCAGCATCCAAGCTTTATTGAGCAGTTCCCTCCTCAGGCTGCCTCTTCTGTTTTGGCCTAGGGACCACACTTAGGAGACTTATCCTGACCTAGATCCACCTATGGGGGGGGGCATGCTATACTGCCCCTTGCCAGGCACCAGTGTGGCTGTTGACAGGTGTCTTGCTGGGGCCCTGAGTTCCCCAGAGCAAGCTCTGCAGGGAGGAAACAGAGCCACCTCAGGGGCACACACACGGGATGCGCCTTAGGAGGCACAACTAATTTTAACAACAGCCTTAGGAAAAAGACAAATCTGTCCCTTTTTTCTCTCTTTGGGGGAAAAAATGCCGTGTTTGTTTTAGGTAGGATGGAGAGTCTCAGGAACCTGAAAGCCATGCTTTTGTTTTCACTGCCACAATACAAGGTCAGAAAGTGCCACCACCAGGCAGTGGCCCCACACGTGTGCCTTGTAGCAGGGACCCCTGGTAGATCCAGAAGCCCAAAGCCCTGTGAGCCCTCACCTGTCTGCTGATGTGTGCCAGGGCTCTGTGAACTTCGACCCTACATTCTGCAGTGAGAGGAGGAAGCAAGCAGTCTTGCCCATCCTGACCTGGGCACTTGTGAACCAACGAACAACCTCAGCTGTGTCGGGTGGCTGCGGCAGGAGGCCATGATGGGGACATGGACTCTGCCTGCTCTCCAGGGATGGACTGACCCATCCAGTGGATGGCTAGGAGACAGATGAGGGCATGTGGCCGTCATTCTCCATGGACATATCACAGAGTTGCAGTCCTGGGGGACCAGGAAGCCCTTGACACTTGTCTCTGTCCCTCCCTCCCCAACCCCAGCTCTCTTCCTTTCCAAGACAGAATTTGGCCTCCTGAAATTCTGTACACTAATAAAATTGTAACTAATTTACATAGGAGATGGGGAATGAGTGGCAGTGGTTGCCATGGAGACCATCTCCCAGGCCCTGCTGTCTCCGCCTCTCCTGAGCAGCTCAGACATCAAGAGATCCTCCCTGTAAGTGCAGCTGGGGCCAGGCCTCCTGCCTTGCAGCCACCCCGCTCTCCTCGGAGCCAAGCCAGACCTGGGGGGAGGACGGCACAGGTCCCCCCATCGTGCTCCCACTGTGGACTGTACTGTTCTCCCTCACACCAGGTGGTGGTCCCTTCCCTCGGGCACAGCCACTGATGCCTACATGGGAGACAGTTTCCAGGGGCAAGGCTCAGCAGCAGAGCCCAGGGCTACCCCCATGCTGGTCCTCCTTGGAGAAGCCCCACCCTGGCTCCCAGGGCTCTGAGGTTGGAGAAGTGATCAGGCCAGTGGGCAGCCAGGGAGCCCTTCACAAGGGCTGCCTTATTTCAACCCCAAGGCTGCCCGCCCCACAAAGAAGGCAAGGCCAGTCCTCGTGTGTCCACAGTGAAAAGGTTCTAGGCTTCGTTATGAGCCAAGTCTCTTACTCCTGATGCTGAACTCCTCAGAAAAGCAGAACAAGCTATCCCAGCAAGGCAGAGGCAGTGAGCCAGTCAGTGAGCATGGGGGTGGGCTAGGGTGCGGGGCAGGGGCAATGTTCCTGGTTTTTTTTTTTTTTTTTTTTTTTTTGACAAATTCTCACCATATAGCTTTGGCTAACCTGGAGCTCCCAGAAATCCACTTGCCCTCTACCTCCAGAGTGCTGGAATTAAAGGTGTGCACCACCATGCCCCACCCCTAAATTGGGTTTTGAGGGATGAACAAGAGTTCCTACCCAGAGATCAATTGAGGAAAGACTGTTCTGGGCAGAGGGCACAGACACTGAGTCACAGATGTGAGGCTCCTCCTACAAAGGTCTGAACCTACAGCCAGTGGCCAGGGCAGGAGCACTCGGACAACTCCTGTTCAGAGCAGAGGAGGTATGTCCAGGGCTGAGACTGAGCAGGCCCATCCGGTATTTGTGGGTTCTGGGGCCTAGTCCCTTGCTCTGAGGAGGGAAGTGTGGAATGCAGATTCCTGGGCCCCAAGGTGGATCCAGGAAACCACTCTTTCTGGGTGGATTCTGTTCTAACTAAGCAGAGAAAGTTACAGATTGCCCTGTGGGTGGTGGCCAGAGGCCAGGGCAGGACTCGGAGGGGCACAGACACATGGGTTTTTCTAGCCAGGATGGGCAGTAAGAAGGCCTGAGGTGCAGGCATGGCAGCGTGTCAAACAGGACAGCAAAGGCCTCTGAATTCCCTAGAAGAAAGGGTTCACTCCCCACAGCCGCTTCAGCCAAGAACACATGACCAACCGCAGCAGAGCAGGGTCAGCTCTGGCCTGTCTCGACCCTCTCTATCCGGGTGGCTGACCTGAGCTTGGTGTCTTGTTTGTTCTTTACTACGTGACCTAAGCATGTAATTTTTATTTCTGTTTTTTTTTTTTTTGCTTGTTTGTTTTTTCAGTTTCTTTTCTCTCTCTTTCTTTCTTTCTCTCTCTTTCTTTCTTTCTTTCTTTCTTTCTTCATTTTTCAAGACAGGGCTTCTCTGTGTAGCCCTGGCTGTTCTGGAACTAGTTCTTGTAGACCAGGCTGGCCTCCGACTCACAGAGATCCGCCTGCCTCTGCCTCCCGAGTGCTGGAGTTAAAGGTGTGCGCCACCACCGCCCAGCAGTATTTGTTTCTAAGCTTTTATTGTCTTATTGTCAGCTGGTGTGTGTGTGTGTGTGTGTGTGTGTGTGTGTGTGTGTGCGCCTCTGTGTGCCCGTGTGTGTGTGTACTTGGGCTCCCGAGTTTGTGCATTGTATAGCGCATTCTATGGAGGCCAGAGGCTGATGCTGGATCCTCCTCACTCAGTCATGCCCTGATGGGCTTTTCCATGAGTGCTGGGATTAAACTCAGGGCCTCGTGCTTAGGCAGCTAGCATTTTACAGACTAAACCGTCTCCCAGCCCCACTGTTCTTTCTTCTTTCCTCCTCCTCTTTGCCCCTCCTCCTTCTGAGACAAGGTCTCACTGTGCAGCCCTGGCTGTCCTGGAACTCACTATGTAGACCAGGCTGGCCTGCCTCTGCCTCTCTAGTGCTAGAATCGAAGGTGTGCACCCAATGTTTCACCTCAAGCCCTGACATTCTTGACCATTCTGAGCTCATGCCCTCCCCAGAGGCAAAAGGAAAACTCCTCCCTCCAGGAACGTGTTGATCTATTTTAGGGTTTACGAGGTGAGGGTGGCTCTCTCTCAAACACCCCTCGCAGCAGACTCTGGGAAGCTGAGGGGCAGCTGCAGGAGAATATTCCCCGCTGTACTCTATTCTCTCGTGTTTGACTCACCAGGCTCCTACACGATGGCGGAGCTGACTCACTGAGGACAGTCTGCTGTTTGTCTGCCTAAGGAAGCAGGCTACATTCAGAGAGTCATTTTTACACACAACCTGAGGCTCAGGTGGAGGCGACTGGCTTTTTAAAAAATGCAATTTTTAAAAGAGATAACAGAGCTTGGGAGAAAGTTCGTCACGTAGAAAGGTGCAGCAGAAGACCTCTGGGGTTCACCGGCCAGCAGCCTACTGCAAGTCTGCTGCAGTCAACTGCAAGCTCCAAGAGCACTGAGAGACGCTGTCTCAAAAGATAAGGTCTGGAGAGTGATGCGGAATTCGTGTGTGTCAATCCTGGCCTCCACATGCACACACGGACACGAGAACGCCACCATCTTTTCTCTATAACACTGGACTCTGAGCTTCTGGAGTTCCTCCCAGTCACCCCGGCAGTCCGCAACTGTCCCCTCCAGTGCCTTTATGCTTGTGACAAAGAGGTGCCATCTCCCATGTGGAACGTAGCTCTTAAGAGCAGAGGCCAGCTGACTGACTTACAGCTTGGACTACCCATGTGTGTCCTTGGAGCCCCCAGGTTCCATTCTTAGAGCACGTGGGTGGGGCTTTGGCCAGCAGTCTCCAGGGAGTGGGGGGAGGGGGGCTGTGCATTGGCTCCGGCTAGCCAGTCCCGGCTGCTTACTAATGGGTGCAAATGCACTTAGTGCTGAGGCTGCAGCCGGTGCAGGCGGTGCTTGGGGGGTCTGCAGCTTAATGGCTTTCCTGCCAAAGAGGAAGAAGGATGACTCGATAGCCAGACACACAGCCCAGATGAGATGGACAGACAAGGGTTTGCATCGTCTGGGACACCTCCCTCCCACAGACAACCCCCCTCAGCAGAGTCGGAATGGAGACAAGCTGGTCCCTGGGCTGGAATGGAGATTGCGTACAGATTACACTAGACTCCACAGCAGTGGCCAGGCAGTAGACGACATGCACAGATCCTGGGCCCTGTGTGTGCAGCGCCTCCTAAACTCCCACAGTTCACTGTGTTGACCTCTCCCATCCGCTCCATTCTCTACAGCCTGGGTCTTACGTGTCACTGGGACACTGTGAGGCCCTGATCCTCTCTCCAGACCATTCTTCTAGTTGGTTCTGGCTCTGCTGTGTGACAAAACCTCCTGCGGAGACACAACATACATTTTACCTTGCCCAGAGAGAAAACCTATCACAGACCAAAGTACGGATATCACCAAAGTCAACTTGGTGATCCAATGTGCTTACGTGGGGCTACTTACAGGAACTTACAGGGGCAGAAATGACTTCCAGACAGCTTTGTCGCCAGTTCCCACCCCAGCATGAGTGACAGCTCACAAAGATGGGAACCTGGAGCACACTGCCTGCAGACAGCTCAACAGGCTAGAGAGGGTCCCTTCTGGGCAATTCAGTTGGTCTAAACCTCTTCCAGGCAGCTAGCTCGGCTGGCCTTGGCCTCTTCCAGGCAGCTGCTCTGGTCTCAGAGTCTCCTTGGCAGGTTGGCCTGCCAGAGAGTGACTCTTTTTATTATTATTATTATTTTTATTGAGAAAAGGAAAAAAAAAGTTTCCCCCTCCTCCCAGCCTCCCATTTCCCTCCCCCTCCTCCCATCCTTCTGCCCCTCCCCCCACTCCTCTCCCCCTCCCTCTCCAGTCCAACGAGAAGTCAGGGTTCCCTGCCCTGTGGAAAGTCCAAGGTCCTCCCCCCTCCGTCCATGTCTAGGAAGGTGAACATCCAAACTGGCTAGGCTCCCACAAAGCCCGAACATGAAATAGGATCAAAACCCCTTGCCATTGTCCTTGGCTTCTCATCATCCCTCATTGTTCTCCATGTTCAGAGAGTCTGGTTTTATCCCATTTTTTTTTCAGTCATAGTCCAGCTGGCCTTGGTGAGCTCTCAATAGATCAGCCCCACTGTCTCAGTGGGTGGGTGCACCCCTCGTGGTCCTGACTTCCTTGCTCATCTTCTCCCTCCTTCTGCTCCTCACTGGGACCTTGGGAGCTCAGTCCAGTGCTCCAGCGTGGGTCTCTGTCTCTATCTCCATCCATCACCAGATGAAGGTTCCGTCCAGATGGAACTCCTCCCAGAGAGTGACTCTTAACAGCTTGACTTGCTTATATCTTGGCAAGAAGGAACTTTGAGAATCTAGTCAGTTTCAGGGACTTCCTGAAGTCATTTTGAATTTACCTTCCAGCTTTAGCAGCTTCCCTGAAGGAGAAAAGGGGTACACAACAGCCCCCTGCTGGGAGACTTCCCTGAGTCTCTGTACAGGATGCCCAAGGATCTTTGAGACACCACCCTTGTCTTCCCAGGGCTCCAAAGCTGCTCCTGTGTCCAGGATGGTGCTGTTAGAGGAGGGTGGAGACCCAGCAGCCATTGCTGCTACCCTGAGCCCGAGAGAAGCCAAGCCAGTGTTCCACTGTCATTAGCTTCTGGACCACACAGTGCCTGAAGCCCATGCCTACCACTGAATTCTTCTGTGACAGGTACCTGTACTTCCTTCCTTGGTTAGATTTTCTGCCTTTTGTAAGTGAGAGTTCAAACAAATACCAGATGTCACCAGACAGTGGGGAGTTGCTGCTTTGTGTGGACACACAAAGAGGGAACTTCCGTTGTCCGATGGACAAGTTTTGTAGAATTTGTTTCACAGTGAGTCTGCTACAGATGAGTTGGCTATGAGCTTGAAGAACTGTGTGAGCCCTGTGGCAGCAACAGAGGAGAAGGTTGAAGTTTAAGGGGGGGGGCATTTTTGCATTTAAAAATGTTCTGGGTGTTAGCAAGATAGCTCAGTGGGGTGCAGATACGTTCCGCGCAAGCCTGATGATCTGAGTTCAGTCCCTTGAACGCTACAATGGAAGGATGAACTCCAGAGGATGGTGCCCTGACACTCACATGTGCACAGTGGCGTGCCCGCCCACCCATCCCCATTTTAATTAGTCTATAAAGAAATAGGGTTTATCACAGGCATGGTAATGCACGCCTTTAATCCCAGCACTCAGGAGGCAGAGGCAGGCAGAACTGAGTCTGAAGCCAGCCTGGTCTACAGAGTAGGTTCCAGGACAGCCAAAACTACATAGTAGAGACCCTGTCTCAGGAGGAGAAGGAAGAGAAGGAGGAGGAGGAGAGTTACTGTGTTATGTAACTTTTCTGGGGAGACATAAACCCAGATGTATCACCCCAAAAAGAGAGTACTGATGACAGCCAAATAAATCATCCCACTGAGGTCTAGCTCACTGAGCTGAATGGGTTATTGGGGTGACCTACAGGAGCATGGGAGTACTGGTCAGCTTTCTGTCAACTTGACATAAGCTGGGGTCATCTGGGAAGAGGAAACCTCATCTGAGAAAATGCCTTCATCAAACCGTCCTCTAGGCAAGTCTGTTGGACATTTTCTTTTCTTAAAAAGAATTGTTTTCTTTTTGTGCATGAGTGCTTTGTCCCCGTGCAGGTATGCATGTCACTTGCATGTCTGGTGCTCGTGGAGTCTAGACAGGGGAGTAGGATCCCTTCGAACCCGAATTACAGATGGCCATGAACCACTATGTGGGTGCTGGGAATCGTGGGTGGTGACCCCATCTCCCACCCTCTCCCGACAGACAGGCTTGTGCTGTAGAGGAAAGCAAGCTGAGCAAAGCCCGTGGAGCCAGGCCGTTAGCACCTCCATGTTCCCTGCTTCAGGTCCTGTTTGAGCTCCTGCCTTGGGGCTCCTCAACATGGGTTGTGAGGCATAAGGTGAAACGAACCCTTTCCTCGCAAGTGCTTTTGCTCACAGTGTTTTATCACAGCAGCAGAAACCAAACTAGGATCCAGGTGAGGGGCTATTTATAGACCCCTGGGTGACTCCGGGTGGCTCCTGCAAGGTGAGCTGTTCCACCCCAGCATCGTGGCCGACTCCCAAAGCTCTGTCTTTAGTCTTCTCTGCCCAACTTGCCGGTAGCTCCACCCGCAAGGGCCCCCTTACTCAGAAACCTTTTCAACTGCTGGGAGGGGGCTCGTGGAACTTGTGACGTTCTGAGTTCCCTTTTATGTATTTGTTTTTATTATTTACTTTTACATTTTGTGATTCAAAATTTTTTATTTATGAGAAGTTTTATTTATGCCCACATGCACGCCGCGTGGTTACGCCGCGTGGTTGTAGTACCCTCAAAGCCCAGAGGAGGGCATCAGATCTCCCAGGAACTGGAGTTAAAAGGGGGTGCTGGAAACTGACTCAGGTCCTCTGCGAGAGCAGTCAGCATGCTTAACCACTGAGCAGGTTTTTTGCTAGATCTTTCTGGGACTTACGGATCGTCCCTCCCCCACCCGCCAGGAGAAAATGTTTCAACACAGCACACCCACCTTCCCTCTGCCTCTTACATTCCTTTTGTCCTCCTCTTCCAAGAAGGTTGTTCCCCGAGCTCTGAGTGTGGTAAAAGAGACGGCTGGGTTTCTCCCGTTTGTATCTGGGTGTCATGTCTACGGTCAGTTATTCTCATCCACTTTACTGGTTATAATTCCCCGTAGTAACCACCTCCGACTTTAAAAAAGACGCTTTCCTCGTGGCCGACACTAATAGAAGCAGTATCCCATGGGCAGAAGCACAAATGCTCAGAAGGCAAACGCTATAGTTCCACCAGATTCACTTAACAAAGAAGTTGTAGCGCCTCCCTGCTGGAGTTCCTGTCTGTGGAGCAGCCATAGATCCGCAGAAGGTAACTGGTTGCACCTTAACCGGTACCAGTGCTGCACCAGTGGGCACCTCTGCTTGGCTTAGCATGCTGCTCCGTAACAGAGCAGGACCCTTGGCAACAACTCCCCCCCACCAGTCTGCAGCGCCTCCCAGCCCCGCAAGAGCCCAGCCAGTGGAGAGGATGCTTCCATCTCTGTCCCATTTCAATTTCCCCATGTCTTGCCACCAAAACATTGACCATCTTTAGCAATAGGGACTCAGCGCCTGTTCTGACATGCAACCAACAGCAGAGGCAACAGCCTGTATAGTTTGGGGTCCCCTGGGGACTCACTAAAAAAGACTTGGAGCGATAATTCACCTCTGACCCTGGGGTTTTCACCCAATAAAAATATGGCTCTTAGGAAGTGCCCCTCCCAACTCTCTCAGGGTCCTTTGTTCTGGCTCTTAGCTGCCTCATAAAGATGGCATCCCACCTCAACACAACCAGTTAGGAGGAGGTCCATGCCTTTCTTAACTCCCTGTAAACATCAAACGCTGACTCTCTTAGGCCCGATTTCCTGAATAACCCGTGTCCTTCCTCTAGGGTCCTCCAGTCATTGGTATCAAAGGGGACCTTAGCCAGTGAAAATTAGGTGTCCCTGACAGGATTTCCCTCCTGTTGCTATGGTTGGTCCAGTGGCCACATTTCCACGGCCCTCTGTCAGTCTCTATTGGGGTACTACTAATTGTACTCCATCACTTTCCTTAGGGTGGGGGCACATGAACAAATGTCTAAGAGACCAAAGAAATGACTCCACCTGAGTGTAGCCTGGTGAGTTTATTGGAGTCACTAACAGGAGCCTGGGTGGCACAAAAACAGCTGCATCATCGGGGATGGAGAGATGGCTCAGTGGTTAAGAGCCCTGACTGCTCTTCCAGAGGACCTGGGTTCAATTCCCAGCACCCGCATGGCAGCTGTCTGAACATCCAGTTTCAGGGGATCTGACACTTCACACCAATGCACATAAAAAAATAAAAGTTAAATAAACCATTAAAAATTAAAAAAACAAACAGACACAAAACAAACAAACAACTCAGCTGCATCACCCAAAGGGCTCCCCCCGCCAGGGTGTCTGTGTCCTGGGCATGGCAGACCTCCATGAAGCACTACTGTGGGGACTTTTGGGGCTGATGCTCACCTTCAGTGAGGGGCTTCAAAGGCCTTGTGGCAAGGCTAGGGAGAGAGCTAGCATGTCTTTCTTCCGCCTCTGGGGTCTTTGGTTATGGGGCCTCAGGTGCCTGTTACTGGAGCTGAGACTCAAGGCCACCTGCCAGCAGCAGAGTCTATTCTGTCCAGCTTCTGAGAGTGGTCTTTCCACTCTCCATCACACTGCTGCTAGAGCCCCTGGGATCCAAGTGACAAGCCCTCTGCCAGGCCCAATCCCATGCTCTCCCACCAAAGCTTTTTGCTGCTTAGAATGACAGCCATCTGCTGTCCTCCAGAGTCCTGAGGCACCGGCCAGGCTGGGTTCTTCCTCCATCACCAAGAACGTTCAGACTCAGAAAGACAAAGCAGTTCGTTCACAGCCACGCAGCTGTGAAGAATTCTCAGACTCTGAACCCAGTTCCTATCTCCAGACCTGGTCTGTCTGTCTATCTATATCTATCTATCTATCTATCTATCTATCTATCTATCTATCTATCTATCTATTATCTATCTATCTATTATCTATCTATCTATTATCTATCTATCATCTATCTATCTATCTATCTATCTATCTATCTATCTATCTATCTATCTTTGTGTAATAGTCCCGGCTGTCCTGGAACTCACTCTGTAGACCAGGCTGGCCTCAAACTCACAGAGATCCTCCTGCCTCTGTCTCCTGACTGCTGGGATAAAAGGCGTGTCACCACTGCTGCCTGACCCCTCCCTTTTTTTGTTGTTGTTGTTTTGTTTTTTAAGACAGCATTTATTTGTTTAGCCCTGGCTATCCTGTAATTGCTCTGTAAACCAGGCTAGCCTCAAACTAACAGATCCATCTGCCTCTGCCTCCTGAGGGCTGGGATTAGAGGTGTGCGCCACCACTGCCACCCGGCATGACCTGGTCCTTTTCTATTTCCATTGGTTGGTTCTTACAGTGGGGGTTGGGACAGAGAACTAACTGTCTGGAATGAAGGTCATAGCCATGTGGAGGAGTAAGTGTGGGGGGACCCTGCTCTGCTCTAAGTGTGTGCTCAGCATTCTCACTGTCTTGGACCCCTCAGGAATCCTATTAGGAACCCATTGCAGTCATGAAAACTGAAGCTCAGAGAAGTTAGGCAATTTATCCAAAGTCACACAGTGAGAAATAAAGGCCCCTAGAGCCAGAACCTGCACAGAAGCCCAGAGGCAGGACCCGGGATTGGGGCACAGTATGGTATCTGGGGTATCTGGGCATATCAAGACTGCTGCATCAGATTTAATCCCTTAAGCCACGTTTGGGGCATCTGCAGATATGGGTTACTGTTCATCCTGCAAGGCTTTGTGAGCCCAGGGCTTGGGTTCAGGATGGAGGGAGCGGGGTACACAAAGATCTGAGGAGCTACGTCTTACGGTAAATCAAGTTGTTTTAAAGATCGACAAAGGGAGAGAAGTGGGGGGCACTTCTTTGGGAGAGAAGTGGGGGGCACTTCTCTGGGGAGAGAAGTGGGGGGCACTTCTCTGGGGAGAGAAGTGGGGGAGCACTTCTCTGGGGAGAGCTCTGTACCTGCTTCTGGTTGAGAGGAGCTGCAGGGTGGTGAGAAGCCTCAGCACAACCCAGGGAAATAGGATGTGCAAACTAGCAGCCTGTAGTGAGGGAAAGTGACTGTCACAGGCAAGGAAAGGAGGAAGACAGACAGGGAGGTGGTGGGGAGGGGCGGAGAGGAGAGAGGAAGAACAGAGGGGAGGAGGAAGGGACCCCACAAATCCCTAAACCCCGTGTCCCTGATGGCTTCAGAGGTCCTGGCCACCTCTGCTTTTCCAAGCAGGCAGAGGCCCACACTGTAAGGCCCTCCATTTCAGCCATTTGTTAGCTGCAAAGTTTGGCCAGGCCCCAGCATCCTACAGAGCAGAGAGCTTTGTCCTCCTGCCTACCTGTGTCAAGACTCTACAGGGGCTGTGACACAGGCGGTCTTGGCAAGAGCCAGTCTCCAAGAGCAAGAACTTCCAAAGAGCAGTACCCTGGGCTGGGGAAGTTCCCATCATGCTACCCCAATCTTTCTGCTTCCCTTTGTGGACCTGCTTTGCAAGACTGCAGCCCAGGTTTTCTGCCTTGGGACTGGGGAGGGAGGATAGTGACCTTGGGCTACCCAACAGCACCCAGCATTCCACATCCAGAAACTCAGTTTAGGGGCAGAAGGCACAGACCCCAGAGGCTCTGCCTCCAAGCCCTGCAGAGAGACCAACAGCCTAATTAAAGTTAAAAAGTGTGGTGTCTATTCTCAGACCTCCCTTTACCCCAAAGATCACCAGACTCGGGGTGTGGTGCCATCGGGGTCGCCTAGATGCCTGGCGCTTGGGTAAAGATGGATATATCAAGAGCTTTGATTACATGGAGCCAAATGGAGCCTCAGCGCCCTGTCCTCCCTTCCTCCCACATACTCCCATCCCGCCCTTTCCCCAGGTTCTTGTGCTGGGCTAGTCTTCCCTCGGCCATGGTGATGAGAGCGGGCTAACAGATGTGTCCAGCGGTGGAGTGAATGGCATCCTTCATCCTGAAGATGACAGGGAGTGGCTGGGCATAGTTGAGACAGCTCCTTAGCAAAGGAGGGGCCTCTGATCTGAAGGTCAACAGGGGTCAGCCATAAAAAGACTCAGGCAGGCAGAGAGCCCACTGCCCTCTCTGGACCCCAGGCCACATAGCTGCCTACTCTGTGTGTTCCCAGCACTGACAGAACCTAAAAGCCCCAGAACAGGATTCCAACACAAGCACACACACATACACACAACACACAACACCACACACACACGTACCCCACATTCATATCACACCACACACACCCACTATATACACACACCACACACACACATATCCCACATACACACATCACACACACCACACACACACCCCATATACACACCACACACACACCCCACATACACACTACACACCACACACACACCCCACATACACACTACACACCACACACACACCCCACATACACACTACACACCACACACACACCCCATATACACACCACACACACCACACACACATCCCACATACACACCACACACACCACACACACACCCCACATACACACTACACACCACACACCCCATATACACACCACACACACCACACACACCCCCCACATACACACTACACACCACACACACACCCCATATACACACCACACACACCACACACACATCCCACATACACACCACACACACCACACACACACCCCACATACACACTACACACCACACACCCCATATACACACCACACACACCACACACACACCCCACATACACACTACACACCACACACACACCCCACATACACACTACACACCACACACACACCCCACATACACACTACACACACCACACACACACACCCCATATACACACCACACACACCACACACACACCCCACATACACACCACACACACCACACACACACCCCACATACACACTACACACCACACACACACCCCACATACACACTACACACCACACACACACACCCCATATACACACCACACACACCACACACACACCACACATACACACTACACACCACACACACCCCACATACACACTACACACCACACACACACACCACTCACACACACACACCACACACACCCCCCACATACACACTACACACCACACACACACCACTCACACACACACACCACACATCACACACACACACCACTCACACACACACACCACACATCACACACACACACACATATACAACCCCCCCCCACCCTCAGTTTTCCCAATTGAGCTCTGTGACATAAGCTATATTGCTTCATAGTGGAGGCCAGGCTAGCCTTGTACCTCAGGCAAAGACCAGCCCCTGTGGAGAACTATCCTCAGCATCTGGCACCATGTTCCTTCACACAGCCTGCCAGTTCCTCAGCACTTGCCTCCTGCCACAGACAAACGCAGTCTTCATAGATACCCTTCCACCAAGACCGCCGTGAAGGGCACACCGCACCTACAGGCTGTCCTCAACACCCCCATGCCTGTCAATCAAACGTCCACTTGTCCACCTCTCAGAGGGCAGCCAGCCCAGCTCCACCTCTGGCTCCAAGCAGGGCAGGGACAAGCAGGCAGCAGCCACCACCCCACTGAGGGCCTCTGTGCATTGAGCAGGGATGTTCTTTCCTTCCCTCAGGCTCTGCTCTGAAGAGTGGGAAAATCGATGGACGCAGAAGAAAGGCTGTGGGGAGTAGACCTGATTGGGGGGGTGGGTGAGAGGTAGGGGGAATAAGGGGGTAAGAGCGTGGCTTGCAGATACTAGGTCTCCTTTGCATCTCCCAGGACCAGTCCAGGGGTGGGCGGGGCCTGGCTAGGGACTGACTGTTTTTGTCTTTTCCTATTTTTGTTTGGATTACAAAAGCCGCAAGTGCAGAAAGGGATGCAGACCTTCGGGCCCGCACCCACAGGGGCCTCCCTGTTAACTCAGACAGTAAATCCTCGCAGCCCCCTTTCTCTGCACAGCCACACACCTTGCTTTTACAAAATTAGGACATGCTGGATTGCTGTTTTTCTCCTATGGCTGTGTGGCCACGCCCTCTGTGTTTGACCTGTCAGCCCCAGGATGCTGTCCACTGGCTGTGCGGTAAGCTGTCCTGCTGGATGGAGCAGCACAGCACCCAGCCTGGGGTCAAGCCCTCCACTCCTCAGCTATGGTGCCTGGTGCTGGTCGCCTGCACTGAGATCTCTCAGACTTCCCTCTGTACACCGAGTTCCCAGGCTGCCTCTCCCTGTTTGTGACCAGGATTCCAAGGGAAGGGTCCACCCACAGCGGTGAGGGCCGCATCACAGACCCTCCGTCAACCCTGGCCATCATAATTTTTTTTGTCTCTATCGTTACAGTAGTAGCTTAGTAATGGTCTTCTCTGGGTAAACTGTCTGCTCAGCTTTCCTTAAAGAAGGTGGCAGCAAGCACCCATGCCAAGCAATCTTTCACAAATCCTCAGTTGTTCATCTCGAGAAAGTTCTGGAAGGAAAGAATATACACGCGCAAGCCTGGACTGCCAAATTCCCCTCAGAAACGCTCTCACGACACTCATCCTGGCTTCCTGCCTCACCCCATGAATGTCTGTGGTGGGGATGCTTAGGACAACAGGAGTTTGCTTTCATAGTGCTGAGGGCAGAGTGCCCAGGCCGAGCTGCCATCGGGGCTCCGGATCCCTCTAGCTCCTGGGCCCTGGTCCTTCTGTAATTTTTCAGAATCTCTCAGCAGTTGGTGGTTCCTGACTTGTGGCCATTTTTATATCAGCCTTAGTGGTCACATGGTCTCCTCTTCCGTCTGTCTGTCCTCTGCCGGTGCATCTCTCATAAGGACAGTTGGTGCTGGGTATGGTGGTGCACACCTTTAGTCCCAGCACTCAGGAGGTGGAGGCACACAGAGTTCTGTAAGTTTAAAGCCAAACTGGTCTATGTAGCAAGTTTCAGGACAGGCCCTGTCTTAAAAAAAAAAATAAGTAGTGATATAACAAATAAAGCTCCCTTTAATCCCAGCACCAGGGAGTTGGAGACAGGAAGGGATATGGCTGGGCGGAGAGAGGACTCTAAGGCGGGAGGAGACAGGAGCTCAGATGCAGTCTGGAGATGCAGGGTGAGGAGGCAGTCCGAGGACAGGATCGCCCCTTTGGTCTGAACATCAGTAGAGGTAGGTTTCTCCAGTAGCTGCGCTGCTTCTCTGATCTCTCAACTTTCACCCCCAATGTCTGACTCCGGGTTCTTATTTATTAAGACCAATTAGAATTCGTTTAAATTCGATTAAAGGCATGGGACTCCCAAGTGCTGGGATTAAAGGTATGAGCTACCACCGCCTGGCCTCCAGTGACTTAGCTCTGCACTCTGATCCTCAGGCAAGCTTTATTTGTAAAAACATGAACAAAACATCACTACACAAAACAAACAAACAATAAAAGGACAGTTGGCACCACATTCAGGGACTAGTTGTACAGTCACAAACGACTCTATTTCAGATCTTGGCAGAGCATGGTAACATGGGAGGCTGATGCAGGAGGCCATCCTGAGTAAACTAGTGAGACTCTGTTTCAAAATTAAAAACTAGAGTTGGGCGGTGGTGGCGCACGCCTTTAATCCCAGCACTCAGGAGGCAGAGGCAGGTGGATCTCTGTGAGTTCAAGGCCAGGCTGGTCTACAAGAGCTAGTTCTAAGACAGCTAGGACTGTTTTACAGAGAAATCCTGTCTCAAAACCGCCTCCCCCCCAAAAAAAAAACACAACCTGAAGAGCACAAACTGGAAGATGCATAATCCCAGCACTTGGGAGATGGAGGCAGGAGGATAGAGATTGTTTGGGCTCTTCTGAACTATGTGAAACCATTTTTAAAAACGAACAAACAAACAAACCACAATAAAACTTTAGAGTGCCAGGTGCCTGCCTAGTGAAGGGTAGGTCCTGGGGCTCCCACCCCTAAACTTCTCATTGTCATAGTGGTAGACTCTCCTTTTCCCTATGTGAGGTCACACTCAGGGACTGTGCATGCCAGCTCGCAGCATCTCTCACCGCCCACTAGGACCAAGGCCATAGGACCCTGCAGGGGCTCCATTCCCTGACCAAGCATCGGTGTGTGTGTGTGTGTGTGTGTGTGTGTGTGTGTATGATGTATGTGTGTTCCTCAAGCAAGTGTGCTTTGGTGCATATATGGAGGTCACATGACAACTTATATGTTGACCAAGGTTTCCTATCGCACCAAGTCTCATATCTGCTTAGTCCCAAAGAAACACACAGAGCTCTACATTAATTATAAACTGATTGGCCTATTAGCTTAGGCTTCTTGTTAACTCATAACTTATATTAGCCCATAAATCTTTTCTGTGTTAGCCATGTGGCTTGGTACCTTTTTCTGCAAGGCAGTCACATCTTGCTTGCTCTGCAACTGGGTGACGACTGCAGGCTGACTCTTTCTCTTCCCAGAATTCTCATTGCCCCGCCTCTACTTCCTGCCTGGCTACTGGCCAATCAGCGTTTATTTAAAATACAGTGTCAGGGTATAAACCATTGTCCCACAGCACTTACAAGTCAGTTCTCTCTTCCACTATGTGAGTTCCACAGATTAAACTGGATTAAACCAGAGTTGATGACAGGTACCTTTACTGGCTGAGTCATCTTGCCACCGTCTTGTTTTAGGCCCAGGGTCTTAGATTGTAGTTAGGGAAGTGACCCACATAGGTTTATTGGTCATCCCTATTTCCTATTTTGTGAATTATGGATTCATTTACTTTCTCCCATTTTTCTAAGAAGTATTAATTCCCTTTAGGACATTTGCAAGTACTGTGTAGACTGAGGATGCTGATCCCGCATAGTCAGCACTGTGCAGACTGAGGATACTGAGCCTGTATCGTCAGCACTGTGTAGACTAAGGATACTGAGCCGTTATCATCAGCACTGTGCTGAATGAGGATACTGAGCCTGTATCATCAGCACTGTGCTGACTGAGGCTGCTGAGCCTGTATCATCAGCACTGTGCAGACTGAGAATACTGAGCCTGTATGTCAACACTGTGTAGACTGAGGATACTGAGCCTTTATCGTCTGCACTGTGCTGACTGAGGATACTGAGCCTGTTTCATCAGCACTGTGTAGACTGAGGATACTGAGCCTGTATCATCAGCGCTGTGTAGACTGAGGATACTGAGCCTGTATCATCTCTCACAAATATTATCCTAACCACTCTCTCACTCCACAGGTCCCTTAGTTCTCCAGTGTTTAACTTTTAGCATTTTGATGTCATGACTTCAGGTTGGTTGCAGTTTCCTGATGAAAAAGGCTGCTCCTGTCTCATCAGTCTCTGGTGCTCTTATATAATTCTACTTTTATATTTACATTTTTGTCTGCAAAATTCTAGTTGCAGGGCTTGCTGGTGCCAACAACCTGCTCCCCCACACCCAGTTATTGAACTGTTGTCTGAATACCACTTGATAAACAGACTTCTTTCCCTTCTGGCTCAGATGATGCCTTTGTAGCTATCTGAGCTGACGTTGGGCTAGAGGAAAGTGGGCAGAATCTAACAGCAATACCACGGCTATTCATTTCCAGAGACAAGGGAGAAAAGGCAGGAAACGCCCAGAAACTGACCCAGACCACAAGGCCCTTCTGTAACCCAGGGACAATGACCCAGGACAATGCAGGAGATGAATAAACAAGGTGAGAGCCACACCCACAAGCTCCCAAGCCACAGCCCAAAGCAGGGGACTACTGAATGCAAATGCTTTTAAAACTGTCAGCCAGAGCTCAGGGGAATCGATGGCTCGGTGAATAAAGCACTTGCTGCACAAACAGGAGAACCTGAGTTCAAATCCCTGGAACCATGTAAAGCCAGGTGAGGCGGTATGCATCTTTAATCCCGGCACTCTGGGGATTGGGGACAGGAGGATCCCCAGAAGGTTGCAGGAAAGCCAGCCTGTTGTAGGCAGCAACAAACAACAAAAGCACCCTACACACACACACATACACACAATTAGATGAAAGGCCAGGGGACACCCAGCGTTGACCTCTGGCCTCCACGCATGGGCCATGCACCTGCCTCTCGCTCACATCACACGCACATGTCACATACAGAATAAATAAACACTTCTCAGAGCTAGACTTGGCTACGTTATGTAACCCAGGCTAACCTTGAACTTGGATCTTCCTGCTTCTACTTCCTGAGTGTTTGGATGCCAAGCGTTCCCGATCACGCCTGCTTTGCTTTAAATTATAAAGGAACCATAAGAAAGGGGGGAAAAAAAAGCAAGAAAGCAGAAGAGGCAGGTGTGAAGGAAAACACACACATTCTAAAAAGAAAAACATTGTCACTGGGGTTAAAATTTCAGTCAGTGGATGAAATGGCAGATGAGCCACATAAGAAGAAATTACCAATCACCTGGAGGACAGAGTTAAGGAAATGGCCCCGGCCACAGCCTGCAGAGCTCGTGACACAGGAAGTACGGAGAGGAGCAGGCCCAACATCTGTCAGGAAGAAGTTCCAGAAGGAGAAAGGGAATGCAGTAATGAGACGTTGCCTGAGAATATTCCAGAACTGGCCAAAAAAAAAAAATGCCGCTTCTCAGATCTGTCTATCTGTCTGTCTGTCTATTTTTTTTTTTTTTCAAGACAGGGTCTCATTATGGGAACATACTAAGTAGACCAGGCTGGCCCTGAACACACAGAGCTCCACCTGCCTCTGCCTCCCGTGTGCTGGGATTAAATGCGTGCCTTTAATCTATGCCTGACTCACTTCTCAGATTTATGAAGAGTGCTGGGCCCAGGACTGTGACTCCCTGGTAGAACTCTTGTCTGGCATGCTGGAGGCCCTGGGCTTCAGTCCTTAGAGTCAAACTAGGAAGCTGCAACTCCTTCCAAAGGACAATCAACAGTGAGTCAGGACCTGGTCGCCCCTGGTCACATGCACCTCAGGAGGAGAGAGGTGCGCCTAGCACCCGCCAGGAGGGCATCAGAGCGGCGTTCTGGTCTCCTCACTTAGAAAAATTTGTGTGTGCTCGCACACACGCAGGTACCCCCAGAGACCAGGAGCAAGCGGCAGATCCCCGGGGCTGGAGTTCTCGAGAGTTGCCAGTCCAAGAGGATCCAAACTCTGGTCCTCATCAGGAACAAGCCCTCTAAACATTCAGCCCCTTCACCATCTTGAAGATGGAAAGTGGTTTTAGTGTCTGTGAGCCTGTGTGTTCAGGAGTCCGAGGCTGTGCACGTGGAGACCAGAAGTGGGCCTCAGGAGCTGGGCTCTCTGGACCTGAGACTTACTGATTAGGCTAGGCTGGCCTGCAGGGATCTGCCTGACTCCACTGCCCCTGCACTGGGATTACAAGGAGTCATCATAGAAGGCTTTTTACAGAAGTGCTGGACTTGAACTCAGGTCCTTAGGTTTGCGTAGCAAGCAGTTTCCCGACTGAGCCATCTCCCCAGCCCTGAGTTGAAAACCACATTTTCCACTTAGGGTTGCTTGGGTATGGCCCATGGACAGTCTGCCCTGGCCACACCCTTTGTGCTCAGATTTGCTCTCTCTTTTGGAGGACTCTCTTGCAGCCGCATGAGAAAGGGCATCTTCCTGCGCTCTGGACCCTGCACTGGTCTTGACCAATCCCACGAAGCAGATGCTGGGAACCTTCCAGGCCTGGCCTTCCGGTGGCTTCTGCCTGAGCTGTCTTAAGATGCATGGTCTTATGTCCAGGAGCTGGGTGCAGGCAGGAGGGGAGGGGTTGGGGTGCCCACAAGGTAGCCAGGCCACAAGGCAGATGGAAGAGAAGTCATAGGCTTGCCCTCAGCTACAATGGGGGTGGACTTTGTCCCCCAGTCAGAGCTGTTAGTATGGCTCACTGGTAGAGGGCCTATGTTAGCATGCACACAAAATCTTAGTTTCTATACCCAGCAAGACACATACACACACATACACACACTTACTACACACACATACTCACTTACATATATACACATACATATACACTTACACACATACACACATATACACACACATACTCACACACATACACTCACACACACATATACACAATAGACTCACACATATACTCACACACACATATACACTCACACACATATACACACATGCTCACATACACGCACACTCACACACATATACACAATAGACTCACATATACACACATACACTCACACACATATATACACATACATACACACATATGCACACACACATATACACACACTCACACACATACACACACATATACACATACACACATACTCACACACACACTCACACATTCCTCTGTTCCCAAATGACTATGCAGAACTCTCAGTACTGCAGTGGACTTTATTCAGATTCAGGGCCTTGAAAGGACTAATTAAGGTAAAATAAATTAACCTTAAGGTGGCAGGGCTAGTGTTTTCATAGGGAGAGAGTAAAACAGAGAGGGAGGCCAGTAAGATGGCTCAGCCATTAAAGTCACTTGCCACCAAGCCCAATGACCTGAGTTCAGTGGCATCTGGAGAGAACCAAGTCCCACAACTTACCCTCTGACCTCCACACATGCACAGTGAGACACATACAAACACACTACACACACACACACACACATAATAAAAAATAAAAAGGGGGACGAACAGAGATGGGCGCCATGGGAATGCTGGGAGAAAGCGGCATTGATACGCCAAGGAGAAAGGGCTTAGAAGCCAGTTCTGCCAACATCTCCTCTTAGGTTTCTGTCCTCTGGAACTGAGAGAAGGTATTTCTGTTTTGTAAGCCAGCCAGCCTGTGGTTCTTCGTTACTGCAGTTCTAGCCAACCCCAGGTGAGGGTAACCATGGCAACCAGCCCAGGCAACAGCAGCAGCAGCAGAATGCCCTTGAAGCACAGCTAGCAAAACTGAGGACAGTGGACAAACCAGGCACAAGGTTGCACATAACCAGGAGCAGGGCCAAGGTGTGGGCCGGCATCTTGGAGGACAGAATGCTTCCTCTAGCCACCCGCTACACAGCCCAGAGAGACCGCAAACCCATCAGCTGCAGGAAAGACTGGAGAACAATGCTGTAATGGCATCATCAAGGCAATTAAAGCAAACATTCATCAGTCTGAGCCCTCTTTCAGCTAAATTGCCTTTCGAGGGTGAGAGCAAGGCTGTGGAGAGATGGCTCAGTCAGCAAAGTGCCTGCTGCACATGGGAGCCTAAGTTCAGATCCCCCAAACCCACATAAAAACCAGCCCAGGCTGTGCAAACGTGACAGGAGGATCCCCAGGCTCCCTGGGAGCCAGTGCAGCCAATCAGTGAGCTTCAGGTTCAGCGAGAGTCCCTGTCTGAAAAGATCAGATGAAGGTGCTAGGGAAATGGCTCAGGGGGTAAGAGCACTTACCTGTGCACACAAAAGGACCTGATTTCAAATCCCTGGCACCCACATAAAAAGCCTGGCATGGTTGTGCATCCCTGAAACCCCAGAATTGGGTAGCAAAGAAAGGTGGACTCCAGGAGTTCAATGGCTAGCCAGGATAGGCAAACGGGTGAGCTTCCAGTTCACTGAGAGACACTGTCTCAAGGCAATAAGACAGAGAGAGGCAGAAGAAGACATCCAGTGTTGACCTCTGGCTGTCACGCGTGCACATGTGTGAGCACACACACACACACACACACACACACACACACACACACACGCACTCCAGACGGAAGGCAAACCGACAGACTGATGAAGAACTTCACCATTTGCGCACCTTGGCAGATAGAATGGGTGAAAGATGACAAAGGAACCCGAGCCCAGCATTGTGTGACAAGAGGCCATGAGCAAAGACAGCAAAGCATGACTCACATCTGAATATGCGTGGCGGCAGGAGTGACAGATGCTGGCCTAGAGCCGGGGAAAAATACAGACAGCGCAACACAGTCATGGAAGAAGATGGATCTGGACTCACTCTCTCCAGTTCTATAGACTGTCTGGAGAGAAAGCAGAGTGTACTGGCTTAGATTACACGAAGCCAATCACGTACGGAAAGCATTAGGAAGTGGTACCTAGGGCCACAGACATAGCTCAACCTTGCTTGGCTTGAGTCTCAGTATCACAAAACCTGACATAGTGGTACGTGCCTGTAATTTCCGGACTGTGGCAGATCAGAGATCCAAGGTCATCCTTGGCTACATAGGAAGTCTGAGGCCAGCCTGGACTATATCTTGTCTCAAATGATCATGATGATTTTTCTTTAATTTTATTTTTTATTGTTTTTAATTGAACTATACATTTCCCCACTCCCCTTCTGATATTTTTTAAAGATTTATTTTACTTTTAGCTATGTGTCTGTGTGTGTGCCCATGAGCGCAGATGCCCCAGGAGCCCAGAAGTTGGCGTGAGATCCTCTAGAGCTGGGTACAAAACCTGCAAATAAATATATATAATTTTCAAAGCAAGTGAGAAAAACGGGGATGGGTAAAGAAAACAGAAATTGAAAGCAAGATGGGAAGGAAGGAAATTCCTCCATGTTTGTTGTAGGACTGTCTCTAGGACTCTGCAATGCTTCTGTTGTTCCTTTTCTGTTCCTGGTAGACAACCACAGTATTCACAAGGAAGGGTAATTTTGTCTCCTCTTTAGCTGTTGTCCTTTCGTTTACATTTCATGACTTATTGCATGGTCCAGAACTCAGCAATGGAAAACCACAAAGGTTTTATTTACTGAGCATCCGTGTCATATTCTGGATATCATGAAGAGTGGTTCCAGAATTTTAATACTAGGCATCACAGCTGCCTCTCAGCTCCAGATAGGTCTTCTTGGTCAGTGAATTCATCAGGATACACAGTAGCAGTAGTTTGAATGCCCCGACCTTAGATATTTGAATACTTTGTTTCTAGTTGGGAAAGATTAGAAAGCATGGCTTTATTCCAGGTCTGTCACTGGGGTGGTGGGGGCAGGCTCAGAGGCTTAAAAAAAACATGCAATTTCTAGCTCTCTCTGCCTTGTGGTTGTGGATCAAGATGTGAGCTCTCAGCTGTTTTTCCACTCTGCCATCATGGACTTTAACCCTCTGAAACCATAAGCCAAATTAAACACTTAAAAAACAATAAGTTGCCTTGGTCTTGGTGCTTTATCTCAGCAACAGAAAAGTAACTAAGACAGTAGGTATGGAGGTTTGAATATTGAGTGCTCCCTATAGGCTCAGGCAGCTGAGTAGTTGGTCCGCTGGTGGCTGTTTGGGGAGCTTCTGCCTTGTTGGAGAAAGTGCGTCACTGGGGAGAGGGCAAGAGTTCTACAACCTCAGCCCACTTCCTGTTGGCTCCCTGCTCTTGGCTCCTGCTCCTGCCATTTGCTGCCATGCCTCCCGCCACAATGGACTCTTGTTCCTCTGGACTGCAAGCCAAAATAGATTCCTTCTTCCATAGGTGGCTTTTGGTCATGGTGTTTTATCATAGAACAGAGGAGCCGCTAGCACAGACATGGGCACCAGAGAGTGGGCCATTGCTGAGATGCACCAGATCCTGCTGTGTCGGGGGAGGAGACAGTTATGGAAGCTTTGGGTTATAAAAACCATCGAGTGCTTTGAGCTTAATGGGTAGTCCTGTGTGAGCTAGGAAGACAAGTCAGTTCCTGCCTCCAGGTTCCTGTTTGAGTTCCTGCCCTGGCTTTCCTCAGGGGCATGCTGTAACTTGTACGCCAAACAAACCCTTTCCTCTGCAGGCTGCTTTTGGTCGTGGTGCTTATCACACCAAATTAGAACTGCGAACTGTGCTTCTGCAATCCATAGGGTCAAAATCTCTCAGCGTAAGATAAGTATAGAGACTGTCTTGCTGGAAAGATGCTGTGATTGGCTTGTCCTTCCATGTTGTAGCTTCTTCTCAGGCTGTGATCAATACTCGGACAAAAGTGACATAGGGAGGAAGGGCCTCTTCAGGCTCAGCTCTGGGTACAGTCCATCACTGGGCGGAAGTCACAGAGGCGGAGCAGTCGAGAAGAGAGGGCTGAGTGCGTGCTTGGCTCACTTTCTCCATGTGTACAGTCAGAATCTCCTGGCCAGCCAATGGTCCCATCTGCAGTTAAGATGGCTCTTCCCACATCAGCCAACATGCTCAACAGAGCCCTCTATAGACATGCTCAGGAACACAGCTCCAGGAGAGTCCAGATTCTGTCAGGCTGGCAGTCAACACCACCAGTCACAGCCTCAGACAGCTAGAAAATGCTTCTGCCTGGAAATTCCACCTATTACTTTGAGTCTGGCTTTATTGGAGACAGATAGTTAGACAGCCCCTCCTGAACCAGCTGCAAAGTGTGGTACCAGCTGGGAGGAAGGACTGGCCAGGTCACGAGAGTCATTGCTATCCCCACTGCCACACTACGATGGCGTCACCTCATTGGCTAATCTTAGACTGGAGGTGTCCAAAGACACCCAGAGTTAAGCTGCAAAGTCCTGGAACTCAAGGTGTGCTGAGTGGCAGAGGACACTAGTCTCCAGAGGTGAGTCACGGCTACCTTGGTGGCTTATGCTGCCTGGCTGTGTGTCAACCTTTGCCAAATTCTAAGAACCCTCAAAGCAGAAGCTACGGAGGGCATCTGCTTGCTGGCTCCCTCAGGCTCCAGATAGCTTTCCTGTATACCCCAGAAATTCCTGCCCAGGGATGGTGATGCCCACAGTGGGCTGGATCCTCCTGAATGAATTTATAATCAAAACAGGCTCCCCTAACACACGCTCACAGGACAGTCTGGTCTAGGCAGTTCTTTGATTGAGGCGTTTCTTCTCAAGTTGACCCTAGGTTGTGTTAAATGACAGTCAAGCAGAGCAAATAAAGCCAGGGCAGCCACCACACTAGGCTTTAACACTACCTCCCCCTCCCCACACCCAAACAGGGTTTCTCTGTAGAGTCCTGGCTGTCCTGGAACTCTCTTTCTGTTGGAAGTCTTCCTAATTTATTAGACTTTCAGAAAACCATTATTTTTGTCTTTTCCCTTATTTATTAGATTCTGCACTTTATCTTTATCGATTTCCCCCTCCCTTCCCAGCTCTCTTTTGCTGCGTACCCCCCCACCCAGTCTTCAGCTGGAGCTTCATCTACTGACTCTTGTCCTTTTCCCTCAGACACAAATTCCTAGCCTGCATCTGTGGGTTCCCTGGTCCTACCACGGCAGTCATCTTCCTGTCCCATCCACACGTGGCATTTTGAAGAGTTACTTTTCCAAGCCCTTTGTCACGGGTTTTGTGCTTAGTTATTTACGAAAGTGGTTGTTAATTTTCAAATGGTTGGCTTTTTAATTTAAACCTTTCTTAATAATCGCTAACCCTGATTACACTTTGGTCAGAGATGAGGTTTTTTCCTTGGTTGGCTTTTGGAATTCTATTGGATTTTTTTTCTTTATGGCTTAATATATGATCAATTTTCATAAATGTTTGATGGGTTCTGGCAAAGAAATGAGTCTTTTATTCGTAGGGTACAAAGTTCAATTATTAAATCAACCTTATTAATTATATTCCAATTCTATACAAACTGGGGAGGGTAGCTATTATTTAAATATGTCAAAGATAAGGGCTGTCAAGATGGCTCAGCAGATAAAAGCGCCTGTGGCCAAGCCTGAGGACGGGAGTTTGATCCCCAGGGTCTATGTAATAGGAGAGAATTGACTCCGTAAAGCTGTCCCTGAACCTGTGCACACACACACACACACACACACACACACACACACACGTGCATGCACACACATGCACAGTAGATAAATACATTACCAATAAAAGAAGTTCTTGGCTTTTGTTTGCTTGCTTGCTATTGGGGTTTTGGTTTTGGTTTTACAGTTTTAGTTTTTCAAGACACGACAAGATTTCTCTGTGTAACAGTCCTGATTGTCCTGGAACTTGCTTTGTAGACCAGGTTGGCTTCGAACTCACAGAGATCCACTTACCTCTGTCTCCTGAGCTGGGATTAAAGGCATGCACCACCATGCCAAGCTTTTCTATTTGTTTGGTTTTTTTGTTTGTTTTGTTTTATTTAATCTTTTTTTTTTTTTTTTTTTTTTTTGATTTTTCGAGTCAGGGTTTCTCCGTAGCTTTTGGTTAGACCAGGCTGGCCTCGAACTCACAGAGATCCGTCTGCCTCTGCCTCCCGAGTGCTGGGATTAAAGGCGTGCGCCACCACCGCCCGGCTTTATTTAATCTTTTATATAGGGTCTCACTGCATAGCCCTGGCTGTCCTGAACTTGCTATGTAGGTACCAGGCTGTCCTCAAACTCCTAGAGATCCTCCTGCTTCTGCTTCTGAAATGCTGGGATTAAAGGCGTGTGCAACAAAACCCCGCTTATAGCTGGATTTGCATTTTAGTTTCTGTTTTACACAATCGAAGAACTTTTGCTGCTTTACCCCAAAATGTAACACATTTATGTAGTATTCCCCCCATGTAATATTTATTGTCCATTACATTTTTAACAATGTCATCCACATATATAATGTATACTGACTCCCCTATGCCCACCCTCACCCATCTCCCCAACAAAGTCTCCAACACATTCGTGTCTACTATTTGGTGACCCAGAGATTTTAACCAGGACCATATGTGTAGGCCCCTCCTGTGAGCTCCAGCAGCAACTGATGGGCGCCAGCCCAGTCTTGCACAGGCCCAATGCAGGGACTGTAGTCGCTGGGAGTTCCAAGTTCAATGTCTGGAAGACATCTGGTTTTGGTGGCCCTCACCTTGGCTTATGGCTCTTACAATTTTAGCATCAAAGCAAGTATTAGCTGTTTCTTCCCGGAGGGAGCTGGCACTCTCTTCCTCACGACCCCCTCTCTCGTCTCCGTCCCCCATCTTCCAGCATTCTGTTTCAGATGCTCCCTTACTTGCTGGTCACTAGATGTTCTTGCATTGCAGGCCGCTCGCATTGGCAGCTGCCTGGTCTGAAGAGAACTCTGTTCCGGGCTTCTAGTCCTCATCTACTTTAATATGATTTAAACCTTTAAATCAGGACTGGAGCCATGGCTCAGTGGGGTAAGAGCACTGGCTGCTCTTCCAGAGGACCATGGTGTAGTGATTTGGCGAGCAGGCCTGCTTTTTGTCCCGCCCAGCTCCCACATGGCTAGCTTAGCCCCGGAAATAATAACACAGAAACTGTATTCTTTTTTTTTTTCTTCATTTTTGAGACATGGTTTCTCCCTAACTTTTGGTTCCTGTCCTGGAACTAGCTCTTCTAGACCAGGCTGGCCTCGAACTCACAGAGATCTGCCTGCCTCTGCCTCCCGAGTGCTGGGATTAAAGGCGTGGGCCACCACTGCCAGGCGGAAACTGTATTCTTTTAAACACTGCCTGACCCATTATATCTAGCCTCTTACTGGCTAACTCTCACATCTTGATTAACCCATTTCTAATAATCTGTGTACCACCACGAGGTGGTGGCTTACCAGGAAAGATTTAGCATGTCTGACCTGGTGGCTGGCCCCATGGCATCTGCCTCACTGCCTTCTTCCTCCCAGAATTCAGTTCTGTCTACTCTGCCTAACTAAGCTGCTGTCCTATCAAAAGCTGAGGCAGTTTCTTTATTAACCAATGAAACTAACACACAGACAGATGACCCATCACCACGGTTCAATTCCCAGCACCCATATAGCAGCTCACAACTGTAACTCCAATTCTGGGGAATCCAACTCTCTCCCACAGACATGCAGGCAGGCAAAACACCAATGCATGTAAAACAAAAATAAACAAACCTTTAACTCTAGATGGAAAAGCTCTTTTCATTTTATTTTGCTTTTGCTTCCTTGTGTTGTGTTTTGTGACAGAATCCCCACCCCCTCCCCCATGTCACCCAACCTTCCTCCAAGTCTTTGGTCAATTGACCCTCCTGTCTCAGCCTCCTGAGAGACTGGAATTTCAGACTGTGCCACCTTGCCTGGCTAAATTCTTATATTTTGCATTTTATGCTAAAGACCATTTAAGAACATTTTGACATTTTATTCCCTCTAGAGATGTTGTTTGCCATCATTTATGCTTTGTGTTTTCATACTGGCTTGCTGCTGGTGCATTTTGGATCCACAGCTGATGGGAGCGTCCATTCCTCGGAGAGCGCCTGTGTTTTCCCCAGGCCTCACAAGCAGGGCTTCCTGCCACCGAGCCATCAGCGTGACACAATCTAACCAGCCTGGCGCCTATTCCCTCGCAGGCAAGCAGAGTTCTGTTGTTGTAATGAAACACTGGAGGAAACAGTGTAAAGAAGAAAGGTTTATCAGTGTTGGAGGTTAGTCCATGGTCACTCAGTTCTCTCTCCGATGCCTGGAAAGGCAAGGCATCCTGGCAAGGAGGATATGATAGAGCAGAATTGCTCCCCATGGCAACCAGGAGGCAGGGGGTTAACAGAGATAGCATCCCCACTCTCAGTGGCCTGCTTCCTCCAGCCAGGCCCCACCCCTGTCATTTCCTCCACCTGCTAACAGCCCATTAAGCTATGAACCCATCACTGAATTGATCCACCCATGAGGTCAGAGCCCTCAGGAGGCAGCCGCCCTCCTAGCCCCACCTGTGAACACTGCTGCCTGGGAACCAAGCCCTCCCATGGGACCTTCAGGACACATTTAAGAGCTAAGCCCCAGCAACTCCTTTTCTAAGGTGCACACGGCAGGCTCCTTGGTCACTTAATTCACGAGTTTCTGTTTTATCCAGGAACCAGGAACTTTCTGGCCTGCATACGCAGATCTTTTGGCTTTCATTCATTGTGTGAGAAATGACCTCTTTCTCTGGTCTTGGCGCACTCTGCCCCATGACTGACCTGCCTCGGCCACACCCCTACCACCAAGATTGCGGAAACCCTCCGGTCTTTGAGTCAGAGCCAGCGGCTTCTTTTCAGTTGCTTCCATCAGGAATGGAGGTCCCAGTGCCAGGGGTCATGAATTCCAGGGTGTAGTAAGGGATCACAGGCGTTGGCAGAATAACGCTGCTGAGTTTAGCTCTGGGGTGTCCCCAAAGTCCAGGCATCGAAGGTTTACTTCATGAGGTGGCCACAGCAAGAAGCGGTGGGACCCTTCAGAGTGGAGACTTAATAGGTCTCTATGCCATTGTGTGGGGGTAGGGCTGTTGGCCATGGGGTGAGGGTTGGACATCACCCACCACCGCTCCCTCTGTAATTCAATGCTGCCTCACCACAGGCCCAGAACGACAGAACCAACCAAGCTCTGAAACTTTGCGCCCAAGCCTTTTCTCTCTATAAGTAAATAGAGGACGTTCTGTTTTGATGACTGGGAAACTCAGAGGTGCATCAGTACTGTCCCCTCTCCTGGCTGCTGGTGATCGCCAGGAATATCCAACGCCTTGGTCTATAGCCCAGAAGTTGCCTCTGCCTGTCTTCACAAGTGTTCTCCTCTTTTCCCTTGTGCCTTGCCTTTCCTCCTTCTTTATTTCTTTCTTTCTTTCTTTCTTTCTTTTTGGATTTTTTGGATTTTTGAGACAGGGCTTCTCCATAGCTTTTGGTTCCTGTCCTGGAGCTAGCTCTTGTAGACCAGGCTGGCCTCGAACTCACAGAGATCCACTTGCCTCTGCCTCCCAAATGCTGGGATTAAAGGCATGCACCACCACCGCCTGGCGCCTTTCCTCTTTCTTATCAGGACACTTGCCATTGGCTTTTGGGCTTACCCAGGTAATGAGGCGGCACCACTCCCTAGATCAGGTGTCCTGAGCTGAATAAAAGCAGAGAAATCAAGTCGGGTGAGGGCAGGCAAGAAAGTAAGCTTGAGTGTGTTCACCTCGCTGCTCTTGCCTGTGGACGCGAGGTGACCCACGGCTTGAAGTCCCCACTCTGACTTCTTTCTCCCTGAGTTGTGCTCTGTGAGGGTATATAAGCCCAGCTGCAGAAATAACCCCAGGACCCGTGTGCCTTTCCTCCTCACGGCCTCAGCCCACAGCTCACTCCGCGACTGGCTGTGTTCTGGCTGTACTTTCTGGAACTGCACTGTGCAACCTTCTTCTCTGGGCACCTAAGATCAGGACAGAGCAGAAGCTGTGCGGTCCCTGAGGATGAAGTCCACAGTACATGTGCGAGAAAGTCAGGGACTTGCCCTAATGGTCCCTTCATTTCAGGGGCTCCCCCACTCCGCCCACCAAGGTGTCCTTCCCGTGATGGTAGCCTGGGTTTATCATGACTTCTGCTCATGGCTGAGTCTCCTGGATGGGAACCAAATGCCATTTGCTCAGGCGGCAGGGTCTGAGCCAGGCCCAGCTGGGTCTCCCATCTTTTATTTGCCCAATCCTGTTAATAATTAATGCACAGTAATGAGACTTGCCTTTGATAGAATCCACACTGCCTTCTGCCTTCTGTCCCTCACCAAGGGTTTCCCCCAAAAGTGTCTGACTTACTCGACTGTGGTTCCTGCCACAGGCACCCGAGACAGGAAGGTCCCCTGCCCCGGTCCTTTTCAGCCTCCTCCTCTGACTGGAACTGAGCTCTTCTGTGGCCTCTCCCACCTCTTCCTTCCCCCTGAAGCCCTCTCTGGGTTTCCTCCAGGTGGTCCTCATGGTGGGAAGAAGCTTGCACTCCCAGCCCAGCAATGTGCTCCATCATCCATCACTGGGGCACACTGGTCCTGTTGCTGAGGGATAACAGTCAGGAAGTTGCTGAGCCCCAAGCCTGGGATGGTTACAGCCCCACCCCCATCCCAAATTCTGGCATTCTGACAAAAGCGGCAACATAAATTAAGGGCCAACCAGGCACAAGTAAAGGCAAAGGGCTAGCTAGCTAGGCTAGAGTTAGAGGGGTCCCAGAAAAATGACCCCTCACTTCAGCCTCCCAATGTCTTCTTCATCAGCCAAGAAGTTCTGAGAACAGTTGTGGGAACTCCACTGATGAAGCTCTTGCTGTTGGCTGCAGGAAAACACCAGCATGGAACCAGAATGTTCTCCAGGCTCAGCCACTGCTGAACCCCTGGGGTGCTGCTGTTGAACCGTCAGTAATCAGGATTGCCCTAAGTGTGACAGCATCCACACAGCGGGGCACTCTGGGGCTCCTCACATTGCCCCATGTTTGAGAAGCCTGGAGGTAGGGGATTGTGTGGTTCAGGGGTGCTGGCAGGAGCACCCAGGTAGCAAGATGCAGGGGTGGTAGGCTCTCGGGATGGGTGAGTATGGGAGCTGCAGGACAGTGGGAACATCGTGCAGCAGAAATAAGAAGCCTAGCGGCCTTGGACGGCTAATGAAGTAGATTCTCGGAAGTTTTTCTTTAGGGGTCTGGGAGACGGTTGAGCAAGTAACGGTGTTTGCCTCGTGAACATGATGATCCGAGTTCTAACCCTGAACTCACATAAAGGTGGAAGGAGAGAATTGGCTACATAAAGCTGTCCTCTGATCTCCACACATGAGTTCACACACACACACACACACACACACTATCCACACACAATAATAAAAATATATAATACAAAATAAATTTTCTCTTTTGTTGATCTTAACTTCAGAAGTATCCACAATTAACGTGTATTATTTTTGCAAATGGAGGAAAACATTACTGTATTGACTTCACTGAGATGGGTAACATGCATCCCAGGCTAATCTGAGATTAAAGCATGCACCACCATGCCTAGTTTATGCAGTGCTGGGGTTTGAACCCGGAGCCTCTTGTTTGCTAGGTAATCACTTTACCAAAGTGATCACTTTACCTCACTGCATTTAGGAGGCTGAGGCAGGATGACCGTTAAGAGCTGGAGGCTAGTCTGGGCTGCAGAGCGAGTTCTGAGCCAGTCCCCGTTAATGTTTTCCTTTCTCTAAAACACAGAGATGCCAGTGGGCCAGGCTGGCGAGTAGGAAACAGAGCTGTGAACTCTGCTGCTATGATGCCCAGACCAGGCACGCTTCACCTGGCCCTTACAGCAGCCATGGGTGTGTCTCCGCTCTTCTAGTCAGCAGACAGGAGAGCTGAGGCTCGGAGGCAAGGGACACAGCTGGTGTAGACACAGGTTCTCGTGATGTCAGGGTAGGTGTGCAGAGCACAGTGCCACACCACCGAGGGCCGATGATGAATGGCTCCTAGGGCAGCGTGGTTCCAGAGACCTGGGAATCGCGCCAAGCATACACCAGGTGCACCCATCCTTGTCCCCTGCCCCCAGACCTCCGTGCAAACTTGGGTATCGCTCTTCATTCCAACTGGATAAGTAACCCTGAGACTGTTCCCAGAGTGCTCAGGGGAGGCCCAAATGGAGGGGAGCCTGGGCTGAGAACTCACCGAGCAGATAATCAGCTGATGTGGATGGGGAACATTGTGGGCCACGAAACAGCACACGCACAAGCCCAGCTGCCTGGAAAGGATCTAAGTTCAGCTGGAAATGGAGAGAGAAGGCTGTCAGGGTGAGCGGGAATCAAGGGTGATGAGGGCAGACTTGTTAGGGCTCCCTGCAGACCTGGGAAAGACTAGGTCTGAGATATGCCTGGAGAAGTGGAAGATGTGGTAGATAGAGAACCCTTGGCTGCAGACTATGGGAGGTGAGAAGAGAGGAAGCAGGTGGGAGGGGTACTGCGGTGCCAAGGTGGGCGGTGCCAGGGGGCGGTGCCAGGGGGCGGTGCCAGGGGGCGGTGCCAGGGGGCGGTGCCAGGGTGGGCGGTGGCCACCACTCCCAGCAGAAAGGCCTCTGCGTGTGAGGGGTTTCCTAGAGCCCCTGGGCCCACTCTAGCCTCACAGCTCCACCAGGCCTCCTTCATCTCACCTGCTGCCTAGGCTCTGAACAGGCCCCGCTCTGGGGGTGCCAAACTCCCCTGCCTGCAGCTCTGCTCTCAAAAACCCCATTTCCCTGGTCCAGACAGGGGCCATTGATTCTGACTCTCACTCCAGGAACTTGCTCTCCCCTGTTCCAAGACAGTGGACATAGCACAACTTGGTGGGAGGAGGGGGGAGGGGGAGCAGACTGCAGAGGGGCAGGGAGAGTCTGCCGCATGTTCCTGCTCTCTGGGGAAGGACTGTGCAACCCACCCTTCAGTGTCCTTGTAGGCAGCAGTGCTGCTTGGCCCTTTGCCCATTCAGCCAGAGCCAGGGGGGCCTCGAGGCAGAGACCTCTGGACGGGAAGGCTTGGGTCTCCCCATCAAGAGCACTCACTATCCCCTGTGGAACCTGTCAGAACTTCATGCAACAGAAACTTACAGCATGCCTGTCTTACAGACAAAGAAACGGGGCCCAGAGAAAGTGGTACCCATGCAGGGAACTGGCTAGCTTCAGATCTGCCTACCACAAGAAGTAGTTTAGTGGCTAGGCTGTGGTGATACACACTTTTAATCCCAGCACTCAGGAGGCAGAGGCAGGCGGATCTGTGAGTTTGAGGCCAGCCTGGTCTACAGAGAGAGTTCCGAGACAGAGAAAGCCACACAGACAAACCCTGTCTGGAAATAACCTCCGTAAGTGGCTTAGTGAAGGGCATCTTTCTGGAGAGGCAGCTTCATCATCCAATGTGGGGGAGCCGGGCACACGTCCTTGGATGGAGACTGGGTGTGGTTGTGCAGCCAGGCAGCAAGCAGAGTGTCCTCAGTGTCAGCAGAGGAGATGCTAGGGACTCAGGAAAGGCTAGAGCAGCCAATGAGCCAAGGCAGTCCCAAAGTGGTCTCACTAAGGGATATTGAGGACCACCATGTTTGAGAGGCTTGCCACCGCAGTAGGTGTTTGAGGTGGACCGCCCAGGTCCTTGCTGCCTTACTCCTTCGGGCAGAGCCTCCTGAACTTGGTTTCTAGAAGGTTTCCCCTTGGAGCCCCTCCCCTCCATCCCCCTTCCCTTCCTTTCCCTCTCTTCTGTTCTTTTCACAGTGACTGCTTATGTAGCCAGGCTAGCCTTGAACAAGCGCCCTCTGCCTCAGCCCCCTGAGTGTGTGTAACACAGGTGCTACAGACAATAATGCTTATGAGAGTCACTGTTCTCTCTTAAAATTTTAAAGGTGCTTAGGTAGGAGGGTCACAAGTTCAAGATCAGCCTGAGCTACACAATAGAGTTCTGAGCCAGCCTGGGCTATATTGTGAGATTCCCCTGTCTCAACCAAAAAGGAAAAGACTCCTGTTGTTTACTTTTGGGTCTTTTATCTTGAGAGGTGATCTCGAGTGGGCCCTGAGCATGTTGTACTGGGAGAACAGGTATGTGTCACCCACAAGCCTCCCTGACTCCCAGCTCTTTTTGGCACAAGTGTTGGATCCCAAACAGCTGAAGGCCAAGTGCTGCCATGTCACTTCAGGTCTAGGCAAGCAACCCAAGCATCCAAGTCGGACTTGGACCCCCAGCCCTGGAGGGCAAGGAGAGAGAAAGGAGGAATTGCCACCCCACCTCCCCCGACTCCCAGGAGAGAGTGTGGTACCCAAACGCAGGGCTCCCTCCACAGAGAAGGCTATAAGAGGTGAGCCCTGTCCTGAGTCTGTTGACCGACTGCTCCTCCAGCTCCCTGTGAGAGACATCCCTGGTGCCTCAGTTGGTCTCTCGAGCCTTCCTGAGTTCCCACTCCATCTGACGGTGGCTAGCTCCCTGACCAAGGGGTACCATGCTACCTCCTCACAGGGTTCTTCCTCGGACCCTTCTCGGAAAGCCCACTCAGGTCGTGGGAATGACCTGCCCACTCAGGTCGTGGGAATGACTCACCCTCCCCAGCTCTTACGGCTGCTCAGTCAGTCCTTACAGATCCTGACCCAGACAAAAAGTGAGGTCTCTGGGATGCCTGAGGCTGAGAACCGCAAGGGTTAGGAACTGACAGGGAAGGGGAGAAGGAGGGACATCCACAAAGATGGGTTCGCGGGAGCATGATGCCCGGAAGCAGCGAGAAATGGGGGTTAGAGAAGAGGAGTTTATGGTACACACACACCCCAAATGGGGTGGGGGTGGGCATGGTAACTGGTCAGAGAGACCTGTGGAAAGAGGACAGAGTGTGAGAAAGGAGAAAGATAGGTTGAGATGGGGGCAGGGGAGGGCAGGCCCAGACCTGGAGGAAAGCCAGAGAAATTGAGGGATAGGGAAGGGGACTGCCCCCTCCCCAACCGACAAGGGATAGCAGGGGGATTAGGAGGGGGGAACTTGCGAAAATAAATATTTATAAATGCAGTTTCTAAATTCTTTTTGCATTTTCCTGGTAAATTATTCATCTCTGTGTCTCTCGCTCCCCTATCTGCTAGAGGAGCTGGGGGGTCTTTCCTGCGCGCCTCCTTTCCACCTGCCTCCGTATGCTCCTCCCCATGCCTCTCATCCTCTTCCTCGCTTTCTCCATCCTCCCCTCCAGCTCCTCCTCCCCTTTCCAGCCTCCAGCTTCCGGTCTCCTCCGCAGGTCGGCAGACGAGGAGGGGCCGCCACCCCGAGGTGACCAGCTGCCACGCTCTGGATTTCTTCTCTGCCTTAAAGAAGAATAATCATAAGTCAGCGAGAAGAGGATTTAAAAAAACACGGCTGTCGTCGCGGCAGTCTGGCACCCCCAACCGGGACCGCGGGAATCTTCCTCTGGAGGCCAAGATGCTGGGGCCTGCGAGGCGAAGGCTGAGTGGCCGAGAGGAGTGTACTGGGGCCTGAGGCTCACAGTCAGCTCCCCGGACCACAACAGCCTCCCAGTTCACAAGCCTCAGTTTCCCCCTCGCTGGGAGCTGGGGCTCGGAGCTAACTCCTTGTTGTGTGTATCAGCAGGAGAAAGCTGAGGCACTTCCCTGGCCTCTCTGACAACTATTTTATTGAGCACAAAAAAGAAACAGATCAGCCCCTCCCCCTTTTTTGGTGCTGGGGGGCTCAAACCGAAGACCCCTAAATTTTCAACTTTCATTTGGGTTTGACAAGGTTTTACTGTGTGGCACAGGCTGGCCAGGACCTCACCATCCTCCTGCCTCAGCTTCCTGAGTGCTGGAATCATAAGTGTGCTCTTTTCATGCTCCAGGTGACAGGATGTCTTCACAATGTGTGTCCCAGGCTGGCTCTGGAAATCCCAACACTCAGGAATCTGAGGCAGGAGGATTGAGAGTTCGAGTCTATCCTGGGCTGTAGCTAGAGTAAAGCCCTGTCTCAAGAAAGGGAGAGAGGGAGAAGGAGGGAGAGAGGGAAAAAGCAAGCCAGCCAGACAGCTTTCTGGACTGGGGGTGTGGCTTAGCCAGCAAGCATTCAGGACTGGGGGTGTGGCTTCGCTGGCGGAGGGCTTTCCAGGTTTGTAGGAAGCCCTGGGTTTGATCCCCAGGTTGCATAAAAACCAGGTGGTGGTACACAGCTGTAATCCCAGGACTGGGGAGCTAGAGGCAGGAGGATCAGAAGTTCAAGGTCATCCTCGGCAACCCAGGGAGTTTGCTGCCAGCCTGTGTCCCTTTCTGAACGTGATCCTACCAGGGACGTAGACCAGGACCACTACAGCACATTCTGCCCACCGTCAGTCTGTGGCCTCAAACCCTTCCACTCATGGAGGGCAACTGTCGCTCCCTCTGCACAGGGCTGTGTGCTCTCCATGGGGTACTCAGTCCAGCTCCATCCTCTACCCACACAGGACCCAAACCCGCTGTGTCCTCCCCACTCAGCCCTCGAAGGAGGTCCCTGCCCTCCAGAGCCTCTTCTGGCAAGCAGGGAGAGTCACATAGGCGCAGCACAGTGCTCCCTATCTCTGGGACCAGTCTGGCCCTGGTATCTGAATCGCTTTGGGTCCTTGCCACACCCTCTCGCTGTTGGGTTCCAGGTCTTACTTAGGTTTGGACTTTGCTTTTTGGTTAGCCCCACTCGTCCCTTTCCCCTCCGGCTGGGACAGTCTCGGGGTTCCTTTTCCCCTCCGGCTGGGACAGTCTCGGGGTTCCTTTTCCCCTCCGGCTGGGACAGTCTCGGGGTTTCTTTTCCTCACTGGCTGGGACAGTCTTGGAGCTCCTTTTCCTGTCTGGTCTTGGGGTTGTTCCTTTTGCGTCCACCACCTCAGGAGAGGGTCACAGCTGCAGGAGCAAGCTTGGGGCATCTCACCTGTCTGTGCCTTGCCCTGGGGACTGCTGCATGTTGAGGTTCACAGGTGATAATGCCTGCCTGGGCCCTCTCTTGAAGAAGTTGTGAGGTCATGATCATGGGCTCTTGCTTTCTTCCCTCTTGTTTTTGGTTTTGTGGGTTTTGTATGTACTATTTGACATGTGTTCCTATGTGTGCATATATGTGGGGTGTATTGGTGAGGGTTCTCTAGAGCAGTGGTTCTCAATCTTCCTAATGCTTAAATACAGTTCTTCATGCTGAGGTGACCCCCCCCAACCATAAAATTATTTTCATTGCTACTTCATAACTCTACTTTTGCTACTGTTATGAATTGTAATGCAAACAGTTTTGGAGACAGATGTTTGTCAAAGGGGTCTCAGCTCACAAGTTGAGAACCACTACTCTAGAGGAGTAGACCTTAATAACGCAAACATTTGTGTCCTTTGAATATCGATATCTAGAAAGATAGATGATAGGTAGATGACAGATGATAGACAGACAGATGATAGGTAGGTAGGTAGATAGATAGATAGATAGATAGATAGATAGATAGATAAGGAATTTATTAGAATGGCTTACAGGCTGTTGTCCAGCTAGTCCAACAATGGCTGTCTACCAACGGAAGGTCCAATAATCCAGGCTGGATGTCTCAGCTGGTCTTCAGTGTACTCTGAAATCCCAGAGAAGTAGGCTCTGATGCCAGTGAAGAAATGGACTTGCCAGTGAGAGCAAGCAGGCAAAGAGAGCTTCTTCTTCCGTGTCCTTCCTATAGGCTGCCAGCAGCAGGTATAGCCCGGATGAAAAGTGGGTCTTCCCACTTTAAAAGATCCAGGTTAAAAGTGTATTTTCCCAGTTCAAATGGTTTCATTAAGGGGGAAAAAATCTCACAGATGTACCCAGCCATGCGGGTTTAGGTTAATTCCAGATATAGTCAAGCTCACAACCAAGACTTGCTATCACATGGAAGTCCTGTGTGTGTGTATCTGCCCACATGTGAAGGTAGGAAGCAGGCACCAGGTGTCCTTCCTAATCACTCCCTACCTTATTTTTTGAGGCAGCCTCTCTCATTGACTGTGGTGCACAGTGTTGGCCAAGGCTGACTGGCCAGCAAGCCCCAGTGTCCTTCTGTCTCCAACTGCTCGGTGCTGTGTGCCACTAAAGCTTCCTGGTTTGCACAGGCTTCTGGGAACCCAGACTCCATCCCATGCTTGCAGGCCAGCCCTTGAGAGACTGAGCCATGGCTCCAGTCTCCCCAATTCCTACCTCTTCCTGCTCTTGATCACTACAGGCTTGCTCTGGTTTTTTTAGACAGGATTTAATGTAACCAAAAGTAGCCTCAGACTCACTACGCAGCTAAGGATAACCTTGAACTTCTGACCCTCCTACCTCCACCTCCAAGTGCTGGGATTATAGGGTTGCACCACCAAGTCTGGGTTTTTGGGGTGCTAGGGATCAACCCCAGGGCTGTGTGCATGCTAGGCAAGCACTCTACCAACTCAGTCACACTTCCCACTCTCTAAGGGTTTCTTTGGGTACCAATGGTGACTAGAACATGCCAGGGGCCAGGTCTACCGCTCCTTGATGGCGAGTCTCCAAAGCGGCAAAGCAGGACTGCAGGAGTCCCCCTGAGCCTGGCTCCACACAGCTTCTTCCTCACACCTCTGTCAGACTGATTCTCACCTGTCTACCTCCCTGAGCCAATTCCTCCAGGAAGCCCATGAGTCGGAGGGGTGGAGACCCAGGCTGAGTCTGTAGGTGGGCCTGGGTCTGCCCTGGAGCCCCTCCTCCACCCGAGGAAGTCAGGGTGGACATGGAAAGTGAGCAGGCCACTGTGTCCTCTGCCACAAACTGAGAAGAGGAGTGAAACCTGGTGACAGAGATGGAAAATTCTAAATCTTTACAGCCAGGAAATCATGGGGTGAGGGCTGCAGCAGTGACCTCCCCCAGCCCTCTGCCAGGGTAAAGGGTGGGGGCTGCGCTTCTGCTGCAGCAGAGGGAGAAGCCCCTGGAAGGGATACTTGCTTGCCCCACCCCCAGCAGGAAATGGGCTCATCTCATCTTCCTTTACTTTGTGGGACTTGGAGTTCAAATCTACGGGAGGATTCTGGAAGTCTTTGCCAGAAAAGTCTCTGGGAGAACAGGACGTTTGTGTGCTTGTGTGCATGTATGTGTGAGAGTGCGTATGTGCACGTGTGTGTCACACGTTTGCACCTGGGTGCATGTGTCTCTCTGTGTGTACATTTGCATGTGTGCGCATGTTTCTGTGTAGATGTATGTGTATGCATATGTGTATGTTTGTATATATACATGTCTACATGTGTGTGCATGTTTCTGTGTGTGTATATGCAAGAGTGTATGTGTGTGCACATGTTTGCACCTGTGTGCATATGTCTCTGTTGTATATTTGCATGTGTGCGCATGTTTCTGCGTAGATGTATGTGTATGCATATGTGTATGTTTGTGTATCTATACATGTCTATATGTGTGTGCATGTTTCTGTGTGTATATGAATGAGCGTGTGTGTGTGTGTGCTTGTTTATATATCTATGCATGTCTATGTGTGTGTTGTGTGAGTATGGGTTATGCATTTGCACTTGTGTGTTGTGCATGTCTGTTTCTCTGTACGTCTGACTCTGTATTTGTGCTTATGTCTTTGTGTTTGTGTGTCTATGTCTGTGTGTATCTGTATTTGTCTGTGTCTTTGTGTACTTTCTTTCTTTTTCTTTTTCTTTTTTCTGGTCTTTCGAGACAGGGTTTCTTTGTGTGGCTCCGGCTGTCCTGGAACTTGCTCTATAACCAGGCTGGCCTCGACCTCACAGAGCTCCGCCAGCCTCTGCCTCCCAAGTGCTGGGATTGAAGGTGTGCGCCACCACTGTCCGGTTTGTGTATTTTCTCGCCTGTTGTTTTCAATGTCAGTGTTGGACTGATGACTTCACAGTCAGTGTGTGGTTTCCTCAGAATCAAATAGTACAATGACTCCCTCAGCATAGGAAAAAAGAAAGACAGAAGATTTGGGTCACTGAGTTAAGACTGTGGAAGGGTGGTCCGCAAAGATCACGTTGAGGGGAGAGAACTCAAGGGCACTGACTCAACCCGAGGAGCTGTAGAGCTTCTGGAAGGTTCTGTGGGTTTCAGAACAACTACAGAAAGAAAGCTCTGGAAAGAGTGCCTTGAGCTGATGTAAGAAGGCCCAGGCCTGAGGAAACTGGATCTCAAAGGTCACACAGACATGGGAAGCATCTGGTCCTCTCAACTTGGCGCCTGTGCCCCAGGACTAGAATAACAAGATTCCTGCTTTCAGTCCTAGAGGGGGCTCCCGGCCTGTTTCTCCTCTTCCCTGAGTGGAGAGCTCACCTGCTTACGGAACTCTGGTCTCATCCACCTAAAAACACTTAGAGGTTTCTGTTCTAGTACCTGGGAGGCAGCGTTTTCGGGACTCCAGTGCCCAGGCCCGGGAGGCCGCACTTTGAGAGCGCCAGTGCCCGAGGCCTGGGGAGCTCCATCAGGACACAGCTCTGTTGAACATCAGAGGGTGTCACGGACTTTCACAGTGGCCCCAGGAGGAAGGACCCATCATTGTCTCCATCACCTACAAGGAAACTAAGGCACAGTGAGGGAAGGTCCCTTACCTGAGAATTCCACCCACAGTCTCCTTTCTTCCGGTAAAGTGAGCCATTGCTTCACAAGAAGCCTCCAAACAGTCCATCCACAGGACTCTTGCAACATGGAAACTGTCGCCAGCCCCTGGTGGCCTCCGCCTAGTTTTTTGAGATGATCTCCCCATATAGCACTGATTGGACCAGAACTCACTGTGTAGACCAGGCTAGCACCAAACTTGCAACAACAATCCTGCCCCACACCAGAGTGCTGGGATTACAGGCATGCACCACCACACCCAGCTTCAGAATTTGTCCTCTGATTCCTGAAGCTTTCTTGAGCAGAATTGGGGTTACAGCATACGCTGTGCACCAGGCTTTCTTTTTATAAATGGATACCATCCCAGCACGAGTGTACGCTCATTTGTGGAGGGCACCTTGTCACTTCCATCTTTGGTTCCATTGAGTGATGTGGCTGGGGTAACGAGTGTGCGAGTGTCCTTGGAGCCCCTGTTTTGGTTTTTGGAGGCAGACATCCAGAAGTGGATCAAGCATACAGTAGTTCTTTTCTTTTATTTCTTTTGGGGGAACCAGTATCCTGTTTCCATGGTAACTGCACCACCGGGTCAGTGCTCCATCTTGTTTCCATAGCGACTGAACCATTGATTCAAAGCACCCTCTTCACATCCTCGCCAACACTTGTTATCCTCTTTCTCCTGACTGTGGCCATCCTGACACGTGGGAACTGATTAAAATTTAGTGTGTGTGTGTGTGTGTGTGTGTGTGTGTGTGTGTGTGTGTTGGATATGTGCACACCTGCCACTATATGCATGTGGAGGTCAGAGGACAACTTTGTGAAGTTATTTCTGCCCTTTCACCTTTTCGTGGGTTCCAGGGATCAAATGTTTTCATCTGCTCAGCCATCTTGCTGACCTCTTGGCTTGTTTTTGTTTGTTTTGAGACAAGTCTCGTGTGGTCCAGGCTAGTCATGAACTCTTTCTATATAGCTTAGGCTGGCCTTGAATTTGAGAGCAAGGCAACATCTACATCCACTCCTGATGGCTCTCGGTAAAACTGTGCTGAGCCACCAGACCTGCAGGAAAAATGGGCTAGCCCCAGACGCGGGACTTGTGGTCACTAACGCTGTATGGGATTTGTGATTCGGTGAATCTAAGATGAAGGATGGTATCCGCAGAGCCCACAGGCATGCCAAGAGTCCTCCACAAGCCTGGGCGGGGCTTTGGGTCCAGGTCACCCAGGGGATGCTCCTGATAGCCTGGGCTGTGGTGAAGGAGGTAGAAAGGTGCCTGCGTGACTGGGAGAATTCCCCAGGCAGGTAGCTGGCTACACCCAGTCCCTTAATACACGGTTTCCTCTTTGAGAGCCCTGTGTCTCCTTGTGTGCCTGGCTCAGCTGTCATCCCCTGGCTCCATAGAGCAGGCTTTCCCTCAGCGAATCTGAATCAGAGGAGGCAGGACCCACGTGGGACAGGGAGACGAATTCCCAGCTGCTGTCATGTCCACATGGATACCGCTTGGCCCACGTGTGTGTACTAAAACACGGGCACAAAGCATAAGGGCGCCAGGGCCATATGCTAACCAAGCTCTCCTCATCCACAGAAGCACACAGAACATGTTCATAACCTGTCAGGATGGCCACAGCCGAGAGATAGAGAATAAAAGACAGAACCATGGCGCACACACACATATACTACACACACACACACACACACACATACACACTCACACACCCACATCCTGCATATTCACACACCACCCTGACACAAGGGTACACATGGACGTGCTCACAACCCCTTCATCCAGCTGCACATAGGCACACAGAAGCACACTCACAACACGTCATCACACGTACACCACACACATGCACACCCTGGGCATGCTCACACACGCAGGCATACCTGTGAGGTCAAAGACATGATACACAGAGTCACTACTCCCCACCCACTTGCTTCAGTGAAGAGCTCCCTCTGGGTGGGCCTCAGTTTCCTCATCTGCACAATGGGTGGGATCCAGGCCCACCTCACAGGTTAGCATGAACTAGCTGATGCTATCCCCACACAACCAGAGCGCTGGAAGCCAGGGAGGAGGTGCATCTTCATTGCTGAGAGGCATCTGCTCACCCAGGCTCACATGGTCCTGCAACCTCCACCCTGGCTTTCCCTGGGGAACCGGACTTCTAACTCCTGGTGTGGTTCTGGTCTCCACTGGGCCCCAAACCCAGCAAACAATTTTGCATATATTTAAATCTCTGTGGGCTCCCAGGCTCCACCCCCCACCAAAAGAGAGAACGAAATGACAAAGGCGTCATTTGTCTCCGTCGAGCACCCCATCTATCAGGGTCGCCGAGCCCGTCGCCTCGAATGAGGCGCGCACCCGGGAAGGCCGCTTTAATGGGCTCCGCGTGTGACTGCAGCCGGGCGGTGCAGGGCCGGCATTTGCATACATATTAAAGGGAGCAGTAAAAAATGCAGACATGCAAACCATTTGGACGGCTCCTCGGCTCCTCGCACACAGCCTGCCAGGAAATCAATCTCTGGGTTTCTTAAAGGAAACCTGCTCCAGGGAAGGTGGGAGTGCCGCGCAGCCCACGGTCCTGGTCCCGGGAGGGGTGAGGGGAGGGAATGCCGGTCAGAGAGGTCTGTGCTGTGTCCACCCAGGCCTTCCCAATCACAGGGAATCAGGGGCAGTGAAGGGAACCCTGTGTGTCCTGCTGTATGCCCTCTCACGGGAGGCTCTGCCTCTGAACCCTGTCATTGAGGGATGGGAGTGCTCCCCCATCTTTGTGTCTGGGGTGGGGGTGGTGTGCTGGGCCACAAACCCAAGACTACCCAGGCACTGGGGTCTCTGGAGGCTTTCCTCTTCTCCAGCTGTGTGACCTTAGGAGAGTCATTAACCTTTCTGTTTTCTAACAACCCCCCCTTGTTTTTTTGTTTGTTTGTTTGTTTGTTCTGAGACAGGGTTTCTCTGTGTAGCCCTGGCTGTCCTGGAACTTGCTCTGTAGACCAGACTGCCCTCAAATTCAGAGATCTGCCTGCCTCTGCCTCCCGAATGCTGGGATTAAAGGCCTCTCCCTCTCTGTGAGTTCAAGGCCAGCCTGATCTACAGAGTGAGTTCCAGGACAGCCAGAGCTGTTACACAGAGACACCTTGTCTTGAGAAACAAACAAACAAACAACAAAACAAAACAAAAACAAAAACAAAAAACCCCAAAGCCTACAACACCACTGTCACCACTGTCCAGACGACCCTTTTGTTTTCTGAACAAGCGTCCAGTGGGATGTTTGATGACTGTAGATCAGGCTTGGAAAACACTAGCACTCAGCTGGAGGCCGGGAACCTTTAATCCCAGCACTAATGAGGCAGAGGCAGGCAGATCTCTGTGAGTTCTAGGCCAGCCAGGGCTATATAGTGAGACCCTGCCTTGAGAAACAAGCAAGCGCTGTGGCAGAGGAAATGTGAGGAGCCGCCTCCATGGTGTGTGTGTGTGTGTGTGTGTGTGTGTGTGTCTGCATAGTCAAGTCACTCTTCCCCGCCTCCTGTCCTACACAGTGCAGTGACAGGACTCTCGTGGGACCTCCCCGCTCCACACTAGAGGGCATGTGACCCAAAAGATGTCTCAAAAGATCGTGCCATCTGTGCCAGCAGGGATGGCGCACCTGAGCGGAAGACTCAAGCAAGTCAGTGACCTAGAATTTTCTGGCAAAGCCTGCCCCCAACCCTTTGAAGTCCACTCTGCAGATGAGGAAACTCCAATGGGCTGGAGGTGCCGAAGCAACTGAGCTTCAAGGTGCTGGAGATGAAGTTGGGCTGGGGGGCGGCCCCTCCCCCAGTGTGTAGGAGGCGACTCTCCCACTAGAAATGCCGCGCAACTGGGAGGAGAAAGAAATGGGCTTGGAGCTCATTGGCCTGTGGCTGAATATTTGGTACCTCACTCTAGGGAATGCAAGGCGCAGGGTGGTCAGCGTTTGCACCTGCAGGGCCACACTGGGGGTGCTTGACTCAGCGGGAGCCCCCCTGCACCTGAGAGCCTAGGGCTAAGGTGAGATTATCCTATTGGGGCTCTGAGCATGCTGGCAGGTGCCAGTAACCTTTGCAGTCCTGTGTGGGTTGCAGCCTGGAGAAAATGGAACCAACAAGGTCCCGCCTACAGTTGTGGCCCCCAAGATATAGGACAGGCTGTGGCCGCTGGGCTTGAGTGGTGGGCTTGCTTCTCTGCCTTCCCGGGAGTCCAAACTCTGGAGCCTCAGTTTCTCTACCTCCCTCAAGAGCCAGAAGTGGAGGCGTTGAGAGGGTTGGTGGGGGCTGGGTGAGAGAGTCGAAGTTACTGGACCTCGGGGGTGATTGCTCAACCTGGGGGAGCCTAGCTGTAGGGCCTGGGGCCCCCACTCTACTGCCTCCCCACCACTCCCGGTCCTCCCTCCCTCCGGCCCCGCATAACAAACATTCCTCGCCAACCAACCCCAGCAGCAGCAGCAGCAGCCTGGGAAGGGGGAACTACCGCAGACAGCAGGCAGCCGCCAGAAATGCTTAACCCATTCGCTCCCGCTCCCAGACGCTGGGGCCCATGACCCCGTTGGGGAGGGAAGTCATGGAGTTCTTCTCAGGCTGTGGTGACCGGGTCAGGTGATTGACCTGGATCAACAAGTCATCAATCTGTCTATCAGAAACTCACTCAGAAGTTTCCAGAGCTCACTCTGGGCCAGGCCAAGGCCCTAGGGTGTGGAATGGAGGCGCTAAGGGGGACCCACCGCACTTTCCCAGGTCATTCAATCCAGTGGGGGTGGCTCCCACTAAGAACAGAGGGTCTCCTGGTCTCTGGGAGAGAGCTGAGGGCAGACTAAGGTTGATACTTCCTGTGGGGATCCTGCTGGTGGAGAGCACCCTCCCCACCCGGCACCTTAGGAAGTGAAGGCAGAGGACTGACCAGGGTACAACATACTCACCGTTCTCCAGGAAAGAATAATTCGTGGCCTAGAAGAGTGTTAGCCCACAAAACCTTTGCCACAATGTGAGGACCTTAGTTGGATCCAGTCCCTAACACCCACATCAGAAACCCAGGCTTGATAGCATTCGATTGCAATCCTGGTGCTGGAGTGGGAGAGAGGGAGGAGGACCACTGGGGTCCGCTGGCCTGCCTGCTAGCCCATTAGTGATCTTCAGGTCCCAGGGAGAGATTTAGGTGGGAGACAGGGAGGGCCGGAGGACCAGGCTGGCCTCCGGCTTCCGCGTGTGTGCATAAATACACACAAAACAACAGCCTAGTGGAGGGGGATTCACGAGCAAACCAATCGATATACCTGAATTCCAGCACACCTGAACACACGGAAGTGCCACCAACAGGACATGCTACACATGGCATCCTGCATATACTGTCCTGTAGCCAGTGCAGCTCGCCCATCTCCAGACCGGCTGGTCCACTGGGGATGGTCGGCACACCTGCCTAAACCTGGAGCCCCCAGAATGCCGCAAGCAGACGGAATGTTGGCCTTAGGGAGTGCTTAGAGATGCTGGGACCCACAGCCTCCTGGAGTTTCAAAGGAAGCTGAGATCAAGCAGCTGACCCAGGCCCCCACCACGGGGCAGCCTACTCAGAAAGGAAGTTAGCAGGCCAGCCTCAGTGTTGGTAACCACAGGCACTTGGAACCCCTCCCCCACCCCCCATCATTCCCCATCCCACTCCCATCCAGTCGCTGACTTCTCTACCTGTCCTGGGTCTCAGGCCTCCTTAGAGAAGCAGATTCAATGCCCAGAAAACCAGAAGCCACTTGGAAAGGATAGCTAACCCATGCAGTTTTCTGTGCGTGCGTGCGTGTGTCCTTCACTTCCTAAGGCATGAAGATCGTGAGAGGAAAGATTGGTGGGAATCTCTAGATTGCAATGTGTTTACTACAGAGAGTCTCCCTCCTGTTTCTTTGAGACAGGATGACTTCAAACTCCCTCCATAACTGGATTCTCCTGCCTCCACCCACCCCGCCCTCCAGAATGGGGGTGACAGCTGTGTGCCACAACTGGTTTGTGCAACACTGGAGAAGCAAACTCAGGGCTCTGTCTATGCCTGCCGTTCTACCAGCTGAGCCACACTCCCAGCCTCGACATTCCCTCCTCCTGATGAACTAGGAGTACTCAGCATGCACCCGCACCACGGAGAGCTTTTCTGATGGCATAGTCCCACTTCATGCACGCCCATGCGGTCTCTGGGTTCCCCTGGCCAGCCCAAACTCCCCAGGACCGGTGGAGAACCAAAAGGCAAATTCAATCTATGGTTCTGTGTATGTGGAAACTCAGGCCCAGAGAGATGGAGACACTTGCCCAGAGTCGCACAGCTCCCAAATAGGCCCAACACAAAGCAAGTGCCTTTGACCCTTCCCTCCAGGTCCTTCTGTTTCCAAACATCCTTCCAGCCCAGTCCAGGTTTCAGGACCCAGTGTCTGTAGCCAGTGCTGTCTCTTCCTAGTTTGTGTGTTGGGAGAGCAAAGCTAGACCAGCATGAAGTCTGTGTGTGGAGTCTTCTCCGGGAAACACCAAGGATGTTTCTCTAGTGGAGAATTGTGCTGAGCCCAGACCAGCCGGCTGGAGCTGGCAGACCCATGCCTGCACACATCCCCAGCACAAGGCGGGCTCAATTCTTTCCCATGGGCTTCTTTAGACGGGCCATGGACTGAACCCTTCCAGTCAATAGGACTTCTGTGCAGATTCCTCAAACTCACCACTCCAGTGTCCTGGGGAAGCTACCCTAAGTCTTCAGGCTGAGTCCAAACCCTGTCTCTGAATCTGAATCACAATGGCGGAAGGCGGGAAAGTCAGTATCACCCATTATATAGATGGGTGATAACTGAGGACCATGAATTCATCAGCCTGAGATACACAGCCAATGGTCAGTGAGGTTTAACCTAGGATACTGCAGTGGTGGGCACCCAGAGGCAACCACTGACCACTAGTCCTCCCAGCCTGGGGCCTGTGTGACTCTTGGTCACAGCAAGCGGACTCTGGCTTGACACTAAGTGCCCCAACTCTTCATCCTAACCTCCCCACACGCTTTGTCTGATTTGTTTTTTTTTTTTTTTTTTTTTTAATGAGACAGGGTTTCTCTATGCACTCCTAGCGGTCCTAGAACTCACTCTGTAGACCAGGCTGGCCTCAGACTCAGAGATCCGCCTGCCTCTGCCTGCCAAGTGCTGGGATTAAACGCTTGCACCACCACTGCCCAGCTCAATCAATGAATACTTTATCCCATCTATATATTTATTTTTACCCCTGGCTTTGGTCCATCCTAAGCTCTTCTGTCCCAAGCTCCTATTGTGACTATAACTGTGCACATGCACACATGGGCACACATGCACACACACACACACACACACAAACACACACACACATGCTCACCTCATGCACTGTTTACAAATGAATTGTCTAAGCTGGGAATATGGGTGGAACAAGCTGCCTAGGAGTGAGGGTTGCTGGTGTCATGGCACCCATGACCTGACAGAGTACGGCTGGAGAGCAGGGGCTGTGCAATGGTCACTGCTGTCATCCCCTGAGCTCAGTGTGGCTCTTCCATTTCCTTCCCATCCCAGGTTAACACCCCAGCCGCTTGTGTCCATTAAATGGTAAGAAACCAACAAACTGCACCAGGAAAGATACCTCTTTTTGTGCTGAAGTGATGGTTGCCATGGTCACCAACCTCCAAGATGGTCTCCAAATGATCCCTGCCTTCAGGCATTTACAGGCTGTATTGTCCCCTTCCACAGTGAAGAGGGCTGGTTGGGGCAGCCAGTGCAGTATGAGGAAATGAGTGTCCAAGGCACGGTCATAAAGGTCTTTCATGTTGCCCAATCTGGTGGAAGCCAGCTGCCATCTTGGAAGGACATTCAAGCAGCCCTGGAGTTCATGGGACAAATCTGTAGGAAGCACACACCCCATGCTCAGTGAAGCCTTTCCCACATCCTCAGCCACAGTGACCTCAGGCTGGGGACAGCAGGGGGTGGGGGCTGAAGTTGAATGCCTGATCTCTGAAACTGAGATAAAAAGTCCTTGTTGTTTTAAGTGTGGGGCCGTTTGTTACACAACTGTTGGTGACTAACACAGAAACGGAGAGGACTATCACCCACAGGCCTCCCAAATCCATTCCCAGGCATACTGACCCCATGACATGCTCTGGAAACTACTCTTAGTGAACGCAGGCAGACCATGGCCGGCTTCCTGGTCCAGATTCCCAGGGCTGTGGCTTATTTGAGCAGACCCTTCTGGCCAGGAGAGCTGCTCCTCTAACCCTGCAGTTCTCGGAAGCTCTGGGCTTCTGCCATCAGAATCCTCTGGGACATAGGACCAAACTGTCACATGAGCTCCTGAGGTCTTGCCTCTGTGAACCCTTAGGGAGGAAGGTGTTTCCTGGTACCCCACCATGCTCCCTTGATGAGGTTCCTCGTCCCTGTGTGAGCTAGCTGCTTCCAAAACACTCGGGGACATTTCTCTGAGGGAATACAGCCATGGCCTTAAAACACGACCTGCTGGAAAATGGCATTGGATCTAGAAAAATTCATTTCGCACACAACTTTTTCAGGCTGAATCCACCCCTTTCAGGGAGGCAAGGCAGCCTTCAGCAAACCACATTCTTTCGGGTCCCTGGGGCCTTGTGGGGGTGGGAACGGAGCTCTGTGTGCGCACTAGAAGGCAGAGATCTTTCTTTTCTGTTACAGGCAGAATTCTCCCCTGGAGCTGCTCCGTCCCTCATCACACAGCATACTGGGGTTCTCCAGCCCCCCAGCCTTCACTTGCAGACCTTAAAGGTTGGCCACAGCCCCCCATGGGCTTGTGGCAGCAGCAGATGAGAGGTGAGGAGACTAGAAATATTGAACCCTTACTGCTCAACAAGACACAACCAGCCCAGCTTTTGTCGTCCCTCCGCCCCCCCCCCCGGAGTCTCCCACCCAGTCCTATGACCCATGCAGGCCAGTTGCTGATGAATCTGGGCAGGAGCCCCGGCTGATCTAAGGCATATAAAAAGGTTGGGGAGAGCTGGGATGAACCCTGAAAAGGCTGGATCAAGGTGCCCCTCATCCTGATGCATCAAGCTCCCCCCCCCCCCAGGTTCTGTGTCCTGGCTTAGCCTCTCACAGGGGCACCTGGCTGAAATTCCCGAGAGCCCACACCATGCCTCTGCTTTTCCTCTGCCTCCTGCACTCATTGTGGAAAGCCACAGAAGGATCATGGATAAGGCAGGGAGAGAAAGGGAGAGGCTCAAAGTAGAGGTGCAGTAACACTGCTGCCCTACCTGAGTGTGGGAACTCTCAGCATCTGGGAGGTAGAGGCAGGAGGATCAGGAGCTCAGTGACAAGCTGCAAGGTGAGGCTCAGCTGCACTGCGAGCCAGAGGCTGGGCTATGAAGACCCTGTCCAAAGCAGGAGGAGGAGGGGGAGAGGAGAGGAGAGAAGAGGACGAGGAGGAAGAGGAGCAGGAGGAGGGAGAGGAGGAGGAAGGGGGAGGAAGAGATAGCGATGCCAGCCCTTTTAACAGGGCACCTGAAACCCAGGAAAGAGATAAAGGGATTCAGAAAGGGCAAGTCATGTATCAGGGTCCACACAGCAGCAAGCAGCATTCAGAAAGACCCTGCAGGGTCTCCCTGCACCCTGCCAAGGGAAGATGTCCAAGTTGGGTGGCAGGGACAAGCCACAGGGTCTGTCAAGGAGCTGTGCCTCCCTCCAGTCAGCAGCTTAGTACCTGCTCTAGGGCTATTGGGATCTCCAGTGGCTTTCTGGAAAGAGCTTGCTCTGTGCAGGTCACATCCTCTCAGAGTCCCTGAGGGCTGGCCCACATGGACATCATATAATGTGCTTTGGTTTTTCTTGCATTGGTAGCAACGGTGTGTGCCTTCCCTAGGGGGAGCTAAGCTGGGGATGCCAAACACCGCCACTCAGCCCCTGACTCACCCCAAGCAGTAAGCCAGCTTGCTTGGGGCTGCTGGGGGCCAACCACAGCTGGACAGAATCTCAGCAATGGAGAGAGGGACCAGCCAAGAATCTGCGCTCACATGTGCGCGGAGGCACTGCCACCGAAGTCTCTCAGACCAGCTAGGTCGGCAGTGCCAGATATGGGGTGCAGGGCGGGGTGGGAGTCAAGGTTTCCCCACCCCTACCTCATCCCATCAACCATGGAAGTAGCCAAGACATTGGAGAGGACAGGGCTGAGGGCCGCAGCTCACTGAGAGGTACAGCAAGGGACAGATTTGCACACAGGCCCTGGGTCTGGACCAGACCCTTGCCTGTATTCTCCACCCTGGCAATCCTTTGGGAGGGTGTGGGGACCCCATCTGCAGCTTGGCAGGAGAGGCCAGTAGGCCTGGCCTAGGCACACATGGCACAAGACAGGAATCAGACAGCCAGGGAGCGTTACATGGTTACAGAGAAGAACTCCGCCCTCCTCAACCTCGCCTCACAACATATGGAGTTCCAAGCCTTGGATGCACCTGCCAGAAGAGTTCAGAGGTCCTAAGTGGGCTCAGAAGTATGTTGGACATGGGGTATCTGCCACTGACTGTCAACTGTCTTCTCTCCCAGTTCTCAGCCTGTATCTCCTCTACCTATGACAGAGTTCTCCAGACCTCACCATCCTGAGGAAGTCACCTCTGAGCACCCCAGAAGCCATTAGGGAGAAGGGCACAGCAGCTTCTTAAGAACGATTCTCAGGGGCAGGCAAGGTGGATCAGTGGGTAGAGGACCTTGCTACCAAGCCTGATGACCTGAGTTCAATTCCTGGAACCCACACGGTGGAAGGAGAGAAGTGACCCCAGCAAGTTGTCCTCTGACCTCTGCATGCTTGCTGTGACACAAGCACATAAAATACAGGCAAATAAATAAACAAATGTAATTTAAAAAGATAACTGGCTGGCGAGAGATTCAATGGAGCGCTTGCCACACAAGTCTAAAGAACTGAGTGGAATCCTTTGGATCCACGTTAAAAAAAAAATCAAGTGCAGCAGAATACACATCTATGATCTCAGTTCTGGGAAGGCTGAGGCAGGAGGATACCTGGTTGGCTGGTCAGCCAATCTGGCTAATCGGTAGCTCCAGGTTCAGTGAGAGACCGTGTCTCAAAAAATAGGGTAAAGGATGGGCAGAGTGGCACACACCTTTAATCCTAGCTCTTTGGAGGCAGAAGCAGGTGGACCTTTGTGAGTTCCAGGCCAGCCAGGGCTAAACACAAACACACACAGACACAGATACACAGATACACATACAGACTCAAACAGACATACACACATATAAACATACATGCAAACACACACAGAGACAGACACACAGATATACACACAGACTCAAACAGACATACACACATATAAACATGCATGTACACATATTAACATACATGCAAACACACACAGAGATAGACACACAGATACACACACCAACTCAAATACACACAGGAACACACACATACACACATGCAAACACACACACAGATACACACACAGACTTAAACAGACATACACACACATACAATACACACATACTCACACAGTCAAGGTGAAGACTGATGGAGGAAGATACCCAGTGTTGACCTTTAACCTCCTTATGCATGCATACACAGATGCACACACACAGGTATACACATACACTAACAACACACACACATACACACAGATTCTCATATGCTCTGGTCTAGGGACCACAGGAAAGGTGAGTCACCTGCACCCTTTGGATGCACTTTGGGAATAAATGACAATAGTCCATCTGCTGTAACACAAGACCTGGGAAATGCTGGTGTGCCAGATTGGACTTTTTTTTTTTTAAGAAGGTCTCACTATGTAGCCCTGGATGTCCTGGAACTTGCTATGTAGTCCAGGTTGGCCTTGAACTCAAAGGTTTGCCTGCCTCTGCCTCATGAGTGTTAGGGTTACAGGCATGTGCCACCATGTCCTATCCAGATTCATTTTTTACTTTTTGTGTGTATGTGTGGGGCCACATGAGTTCATGTGTCCCACGTGCACGCAGGTGCTTGTGGAAGCCAGAGGGTGTCAGATCCTCTCTAATCCACAGCTGCCAGCTGTGCGTGCTGGGAACCGAACCCAAATCCTTCAGAGCAGTGCAGTCTCTAGGTCACCGAGCCCTCCTCCAGCTAGGGGGCTGCTTACGAGCAAGGTCTACAAGCCACTCCAGTGTGTGCAATATTCTGCCCCACTCCCAACTCCACTGCCTTCACAGGTCCGCTCCTCTTCTAGGGCAGAGGCATGCCTAGTTTGCACCCAAAACCTTGCCTAGCGCCCACTGCTGGAATTCAAACCCCAGTGTTGCCTTCCCTGCCAAGCTCAAGGCTCTGGTCTGACCCGGAACAGGCCCTGAGGCCCAGCGGCACCTCACACCAGGGACCGTTAGTGTTAGTCCTCCCAGCCTAGAACACGGAGTCTCCATCACCACACTCCCCAGAGACACTGAGACCAAACTAGGCAGGTATGGGCTTTGGCCTCTGGGATAGTTAACATGAATAGTCAACTTGGAAGATTCCAGAGTCACCCAGGAGATAGGCCTCTAAGCTTGCTGGTGGGGGTGTGGTGTGGGTCCTCCTTTCCTTGGTTGGAATCTTGGACTGTAGAGTGGAGAAAGGGAACTGAGGCACACTGTGCATCCATAGCCCTCTGCTTTCTTCCTGACTGCGGATTTGATGTGGCTGGCTGCTGTGTCTGTCTGTCCCCAGCATGGTGTAGTGGTGGGCAAAGAGAACACTCCTTCCTTAAGTGGCTTTTGTCAGTGTATTCTATCACAGCAACGGAAAAATAACTGAGACAGAACCTTCACCTGCCCACAGTGTGGGCCACCCTGTCTGGCCTTATCGGGGCCAGGGACACCTCTGGGTATAAAGCAAGTATCCAGACTCTGGGCGAGTTTTAGAAAGGTTTTTGAAAAAAGAATTTGAGTAAGGCTTAATGGCACATGCCTGCTATCTAACACTGGGGATGACAGCAGCAGGGGGTGATGGCTTCAAGACCAGGCTGGGCTACACGGTGAAACCTGTCTCAAAACACACATCACCACCACCTCCACCACCACCACCACCACCATCAACACCACCATCACCACCATGATCATCACCACCATCATCACCACCATTACCACCATCACCACCACCATCACCACCACCACCACCACCACCATCATCACCATCATCACCACTATCACCATCACCACCATCACCACCATCATCATCACCACCATCATCACCATGATCATCACCACCATCATCACCACCACCATCATCACCATCATCACCATCATCACCATCATCACCACCACCACCACCACCACCACCACCACCACCACCACCATTACCACCATCACCACCACCACCACCATCACCACCATCACCACCACCACCATCATCACCACCACCATCATCACCACCACCACCACCACCACCACCATTACCACCATCACCACCACCACCACCATTACCACCATCACCACCATCACCACCACCATCACCACCATCACCACCACCACCATCACCACCACCACCAACACCACCACCACCATCAACACCATCACCACTACCACCACCACCACCACCACCATCATCACCACCAACACCATCACCACTACCACTACCACCACACCTGCACAGCCACCTCTTCTTGACAAGCATCAGGGTAAGGACCATGTCGAGGTGAACACAACTACTTTGGAGACTAACATCTTCCTAACCCTTTCTTCCCAAGCGAGACTACAGTGTCCAGCTCAGCACTGGGACAGAGAGACTACAGCGGCCAGTTCAGCACTGGGACAGAGAGACTACAGCGGCCAGCTCAGCACTGGGACTGAGAGACAACAGCGATCAGCTCAGTGCTGGGACAGAGAGAAAGGAGGGGAATGACAGCCAAAGTCCCCGCCCTGCCCCAGCCCAGAATCCTGGAAGCCAGACCCTAGCAGCCCACCTCCAATAGCCCTGCCCACTGTTCATACCTTTGCCTAGAACAAAGGACAACCTGCAAAAGCTACAGTCCAGGAGGGCTGGTCCCTGGCAGCAGGGCCATCGTTGGTCAGCTACACGCCACGTTGAGGGTCTTGGTTGGCAATGGATCACACCGCTTCTCAGTAAGGGCATAGCTGTCCTAGTTCACGCATGCGCCCCGGGAGGTTCCTCAGTGACACACCTAACTAAGGCTTTAGAACCTTCCCATCCCCAGGTACTGTGTATACCAGCATGGCTCTGACAAACCAGGCAGCCAGCACAACACTTTCGGAGGAATTCAACTCTCATCAGCCTGTCTCCATGTGGAAAAGCAAGAAGCCAGGACTCCGAGAGGTGAGGAGAGGCTCCAAGGTCACTCTGTGGCCTCCTCCAGCTCTCACCCACTCCAGAACTGGAGCCCCTTCAGAGACAAGCCACAGCAATAGCTTGTCTGTGTGAGTGACCCTGGCCAGTCATCATACAGCAAGGCCACACACTGCCAACATTTCTGTAAATGGGAATTACGGCGACAGAGATAGAATTTAAATCAGGTCACACAAAAAAGGCAGGGCTGGGGAGATGGCTCAGTGGGCAAGGTGTTTGCTGTTCAACCATGAGTTTGGATTCCCCAGCACCCACACAGAAGCCAGGAGGGGCAGCGTTTGTCAATAGCTCCAGTGCCATGGAGGTGACACTCACACAGTTCCCCTGAGACAGTGAGTTTCAGGGTCAGAGCCCTTGTCTGAAAAGAGGAGACCTCTACTGTTGGTGTGAACCATGTGCGCATGCACGCTCAAACACACGTGCATACACATATATCACATACACACGTGCACGCTCAAACACACGTGCATACATATATCACACACATGTGCATGTTCAAACACATGTGCACACACATATCACATACACATGTGCACGCTCAAACACGTGCACACACATATATCACATACACATGCGCACACTCAAACACATGTGCAAACACACATATATCACATACACATGTGCACGCTCAAACACATGTGCAAACACATATCACATACACATGTGCACGCTCAAACACATGTGCAAACACACATATATCACATACACATGTGCACACTCAAACACATGTGCAAACACACATATATCACATACACATGTGCACGCTCAAACACATGTGCAAACACATATCACATACACATGTGCACGCTCAAACACATGTGCAAACACACATATATCACATACACATGCGCACACTCAAACACATGTGCAAACACACATATATCACATACACATGCGCACACTCAAACACATGTGCAAACACACATATATCACATACACATGCGCACACTCAAACACATGTGCAAATACACATATATCACATACACATGTGCACACTCAAACACATGCACACACACATATCACATGCACATGTGCACGCTCAAACACATGTGCAAATACACATATATCACATACACATGTGCACGCTCAAACACATGTGCAAATACACATATATCACATACACATGCGCACGCTCAAACACATGCACACACATATCGCATACACATGTGCACGCTCAAACACATGTGCAAATACACATATATCACATACACATGCACATGCTCAAACACATGTGCAAACACACATATATCACATACACATGTGCACGCTCAAACACGTGCAAATACACATATATCATACACATGTGCATGCCCAAACACATGTGCACACACATATATCACATACACATGTGCACGCTCAAACACATGCACACGTACACACACATATATCACATCCACACACACATGCACTGGTCAACTTCCATCTAATTCCCAGGTAAGCAAGGAACCACTTGGGGCATGGGAGGGGTGGTCCCAAGCAGCTGTGCCACACAGCTGTCAGAAGTGGGGCTCTCCAGACGGAAAGTCTAGGGCTGCCTCCTGGCAAGGTGGGCTACCTCCGTCTTTTTGTCTGCAGGGAACTTTGTTGGCTGGCAGGGCTGGGGCTGGAGCTGACATGGAGCAGTAGTGAATGACACAGAATTGAGGGTGGTCTCTGGGGCTGGTGACAACAGCTCAGGGTGACTTTCCAAGTCAAAGATGAAGCCAGCACTGGGTGCCCAGCTGTCACCGCTGTTTAGATCCTCATCAGGGTAAGAAGTACAGTTACAGGACCGTGTCACAAGTGATGACACTGGAAATCACCAAGAAACTGTTTAAAGCAAGACCCCCTGGCTCACTAGGGCTGGAAGGTCTTGGGGCAGCTGTTCCAGAACCTTCTCTATCCCTAGGCCTCTCTTTCATCTTCACCGCAGCCAGGGGCTGCAGAGATGGCCAAGGGAGGCAAGGCCTGGGCTGCCTCCTGTCTCAGAACTCACTGTCCTTGCTCAGCTCCAGGCTCAGTTCTGGCATCTGTAGAATGCGAACAGCAACTTCCTAGGGGCTACTGCAGGCACTGCAGGGGTCCCTGTGGGACATCACAGCCAGGCCACTCCTTCCTCCCTCATCCCAAACACTTCGCACATTTCCAATCCAAGGAAGGCACCTCCTAGGTGTCAGGAGAAGCAGTGGCCCTAGGAGTGCTGAGGATAGATGGTTGCCTAGACATTGAGGCCGCTGCTAGCTTTAGACCTGTGGCTGCCTGAGACCCTTGTTTCTGCCTGGCCTCTTAGGTCACAGAGTAAGGGAAATGACATTTCCTTTTGAGGGGTATGGGCCAAACTGCTGGCTTTGTGGTTCCTGCCCTCCTCAGGACCACAGTCTAACTGTGAGGCGAAAACAGGGGATGGCTGGGGCTTGAGGGGCTTCAAGAAGCTCAGAGGAAGGGCAGGTAAGAGAGAAGGTACCAGGAGCTGCTGGGAGCTCCTCCCACCACCCCCAAGAAGTGCAGGGGCTCACTGGGTCCCCAAGGTCGCCCTGGGGGCAGGGCAGGTCCTTACTTCCAGCTCACACATGGGGAGACCAGGTCCCTGGATTGGGATATTCAAAGAGAACCATTGGGTGCAAAATTCCCTGGTACCCGTGAGGCAACCAGCGGGGGATTTTACCATTGCCACCCCCATTTTACATATGAAAAAACTGAGGTTAAGGGAGGGGATGCAACACCCCTCTGGTCTATCTCTGGGGAAATCTGGGACAAGCCTAAGTGTGCTCTGGCCAGGTCGGGAAGAAGACTGGGTGAGGAGGAGCTGAAGAGGTTGGCAGTGAAATCAAAACCCTACTAGTACCAGGCAGAGAGACCGAGGAATGTGCGTGGGGATGGGGTCAGTCGGGGAAAGGCCTGGGACCCCTCAGAGCACCGGGTACTTCCCCCCTCCCTACAAGGTGCGAACACCCCCCCCCCCAACTTCCCGGAAGACAACACCCCCAGCTGGGCGGGAAGAAGGCCCACCGCCCCCGAGCCACCCAATCAGAGGCACTCCCAGTCTGAAGGCGGAGGCGCGGGTTGAGGGTTCCCCGGGCCTTCGGGCGAGCCCGGGGACCTGACCCCGACACGGTGCCCCCGGCCCCCGCCCCCCAGCCTCATTAGCACCGACGCCCGTCGTCTCCCCTAGCTTTCCGGTGGCTCCAGAATTTAAAGGTTAAATCCTAACCTCATCTCAGCAGTTTCTCCGGGCTTTGCCTACCCAGCGCCAGTTGCTGGTAATTATATGCATCTCCGAGCAGCCAATCAGCTGTCAGACTGACAGATACTGATCTTTTCGTTTTATTTTTAGCTCTGTGCTTCCCCCTCTAGTTGCAAAAAAAAATTCTGTTTGTTCTGCGAGCCGCTGCCTGCAGCCCTGCAGCCTGCTCTCATCTCTCCTCCAGCAAAGCGCGAGCAGGCGGCCACCGAGGACGGAGCCTCCATCCCTGCCCCAAAGCGAGGACAAAACGGCCTCTGTCCCCAGCTGAGGACCGTAGCGTCCGGCCAGGAGGAGGTCCTGGCTGCTGCACAGGGCCGAGGCGTCCCTGGACACGCTACTAAGGGAAAGAAGATGGCCTTGGCCTGAGGAGGCTGTGGCACAGAAGGGAAGCAAATCCTGTCGGTGGCGCCCGGGGGCTAGGAGACAGGCAAAGACAAACGGACTGAAGGACAGGGCTAGACTGAGAGTCGAGGGGGTTACACAAACCAGAGGCCGCAGGAAAGCAATCATCCCCACAAACCGAAAGAAAGGTACGGTCAGGCACGCTGGACCTCCTAGATTAGTGCCTCACCTGCCTTGGGGAAGGGCCAGTGATGTGTCCCCTGGAGTCCTCTTATGGATCATTCTAGGTTCTACAGGCCTCCCTGGAACCCCGGTTTGTTCAGCAGATTTTGGAGAGGCCAGCACTCTACAGTTTATAAACATTCTCCTTGTAGCGACACACTCTGTCCCATGCCCATGCTTGACCACAACATAGAAGTAGGGTCAGCCAGGGCAAGACGAGGATCCCATTATTTCTGACCCTTTCTAGGGGCAGATGGGCAATGTAGCTTCCGGGTTTAGGATCCCAGGCACAGAGGCCTGGATTTAAGCCCCCAGGTCACCCTTTAACAGCTCTGGAACCCTTAACCACCATAAGCTCTCAGGGTCACAATGTCCCAGTCCAGAAAGTAGGTCTCAGTTCCGCCTTCACCTCTTGGAGTGGTTCTGGGGAGTAAATGGCCACCCTTGGCGCCAGCACCCTGGAGCCTAACACAGACAGTAGTATCATTAGGCCCTTTGTCTGGCGGATGGGGAAACTGAGGTTCATTTGACTCTTAATTGGCAGAACTAGGGCTAGAACCCTCCCCTCCCGTTTTGGCTTCCTATTCTCTGACACCACAGATGGCTGAGAAGAAACCCAAGGAAAAGAAAAGCGAGAAGGGAATTAGGAGACCCAGCGAGATGGAGGGAGGCAGGCGCACCCTGATCAATTACTTGGGCTATAAATTCTGCTGTTTTGCAAAGTGAGCACACAGCCTGGAGAAGCAGGGATCCGATAGGGACGGGAGAGACTCGGCGGAGCAGGCTTGCAAGCTGCCGCTACCTTCTGTGCTGGGAACCAGAGATGGATGAGCTGCAGGTTGGGGTGCTGTGGAGGTCAAGGGCCCACAGAGGGAAGGAGAGGAGAGAGCCCATGAGCTTGTGGGAGAGCCAGCCTTCCTGCCCCTCCCTAGCAGCTCTTTCCTCCAGGCTACTACTGGGTGGTAAACCCAGGTTTTTACTGCTGCTCCTGGGGTCTGCTCAGACGAGGCCATTGGACCTCAACATGCCCATCCTTAGAATGGGGCCTTGAGAGCACCTCTTTCTGGGGCCAATGAGTGAAGTCTAGGGTGTGGTCAGTTTGAGTGGGGCCCTGCGCACACAGCAAGCACAGTTGCTGCTGTTATGGTTATTACTAGGAAGATAGCCGTGGACTTGGGGATTGGGAACAGGCAGATGGGAGGCCAATTTAGCTATTTAAAGGAGGGAGGTGCTGGGGGTGTGCAGCTCAGTCTGTAGACTGCTTCCCTAACATGTCCGAGGCCTGGGGTTGATCCTTAGAGCCAAATAAACCAGGTGTGGTGACACACACCTGGCATCCAAGCACCTGGGCGGTGGAGGCAGGAGGATCAGTGGTTCAAGGCCAAGGCCACCCTGGTTTACTTAGTAAATTTGCTACATAAGAACCCGCTTCAAAGAGAAAGTGGTCTTCCCTGGAGAAGCAGTGCTGCCAGAGTGCCCACAGTCGTGAGGGGGTTTCCCCGCTTGTCGGATGTAACGGGCAGAGACCCGCCTCCATCCTCAGTTCATGCCCATAGCTGCTACTTATCGTGTCTGGAACCCCGAACGAACAGCTCAAGCCTTTTAAGGCCCCAGTGTCCCCATCTAGAAAGTGGCTCTCAATGCCGAAGCCGCTGTTCTGAGGTTGGGTACCCACTTTGCAAAATAACAGAAATTTACAGTCCAAATAATTGCCAGCTGTAAAACAGGGTACAGAGGTAGGCGGACCTCCTCCATGGATGGCCTCCATGACCCTGGAGCCTCCTGCAGCTCCAGGAAGGGAAAGGCAGAGGCCAGCCTCTCCCGCTGGAATCCAGGTGTCCCAGGAGAACAGCCCTGCTGTAGCCTTCTATAGGATTTCATAGGCTGGTCACTCAGAGGCAGTCCCTAGACACCTCCAACAGCAGGGCAGGAGGACTCGGGAGAGAGCCAGCCCCAGGCTGGCAATCCCTTGTCAGGAAGGAAAAATGGTCCTATCTCCGGCCCCTGAATACCAGTCTTTCGGTCCCAGTCAACAACCAAATAAATGAGAGATGGCAGAATGGCCAAAGACAGCTAGAAGCGACCGCATATCACAGTGCAAAAAGCTGGAGCGTAGGGATGAGGGCAAGGGGCGAAGTCCAGCTCTTGAGACTTGGAGCCCTGGAGAAGAGGCCAGGACCAGAGAGGGACCCTCTGGCTTCAGGTCTCCAGGATGAAGGCAGGGAGAACAGTCTGCTAGCTTCCAGGAAACATAAAATGGGATCCTTCTGCAGAAAAAGAACCCTCCTTGGATAGAGACAGTGAAGACAGGTACCTTGCTAGTGGCAGTGGCTATAACAACCCTGTAATGGTTAGTGCTCATTGCCAATCACTGGGCATGGTTGATTATCCCGACTCTATCCCTTCCTTGAGGATGAATGCCCTCCCTGAGATCCTGGACTGTATGAGATGAGAAAGGGAGTTTGCAAATCAGCTGTGTTCGCAGCTCTCCGTCTCCTGACTGGAGCGCCGCCTGCCTCAACTGGCCCATGCCGTGACGGACTGGACCTGCAACTCTGGTCACTTTCATCAGAGAGAACTTTTGTTTTTTTTTAATTCTTAGTCAGTTTCATATACGTATATCATGAATTTCAATCTTTTTCACCCCCATTACCCTCCCCTCCGCATTTTCCTGATGAAAAATTTCTCTCCAACAAGTCCCCGTCCAACATTCATGTCGCGTGTACGCATGTGTGTGCATGCGTGTGAGAGAGAGAGCGAGGTCCTATTTAGGGCCAGGCAGTCCCTGCACCTTGACCAGTCATGAGTCTCAATAACGTCATCTACTGCAAGAAGCTTTGCTGAGGAAGGTAGTTTGATGTCATGTCCATTTTGAACAGCGTAGGCGTCTCACCGAGGCCTATAAACTCCCGGTTACAGGTCCTTGGCCAGGTTTAGAGTACCGGGCATAGGTTCACGTTCCCTCTGTCAGTTTCTTTTATTGCAGCAACAGGAAAGGGAGTTAAGACAGACCCCAAACAAAAGCACATCTATTGCTCCTGTCACAGGCAGCTGTGAGCTGACAGAGCGAGGGGCAAAGCCTTGTGCCTGTGACCGTGCCACTCCTAGGGACTTGTCTGCAACAGCTGGATAGGAGGGAAAGAGACTGTGGAGCATAGCATGGAAGGATGTTTATTTCCAGGAAAAGGGAGAGGGATGGGACATTTCCCTCCCTGACCAAGTCCATTGGCCAGAGCTCAGACATGTGGGCATGCCTAAATGCAAAGGATTCTGGGAAATGTAGTCCACTAAAGCCATGACCCAGCGCTTGGGGAACAAACACACTGTGATCTCTATTATAGATACTGTCCTCTAGGGGTGGATGAGCTGAAATGGGTTAATGCTAATGAAGCACACCAGGGTGTGGAAACTGTGGAGACCAGTGACCATTCCAGACACCTGGTGGCCTTGGTGTGGGCAAAGTCAGGGAAAAGCTGTTTTTTAGCCCTCTACCTTATAAGTGGCATGTGTGTATTGTGAGGTGAAGGAGAGATAGGAAGATGTATTTAGGTCTGAATAAACATCCAAAACTTTTAATAAAATTATAAAACACAGCCAGGCTTGGTTATAACCCCAGCTTCACAATTTCAAGGCCTGTGTGGGTTATACGGAGAGTTCAAGGCCAGTCTGGGCAACTTAGAGCCTGTCTAGAAGGCTTTCATCTAACCAAGTGGCCCATGGATAATGGTTCTGGCTGCCAAGCTTGAGTTCAATTCCCAGGACCCAGCTGGTGGAAGGAGAGAGCAGACTACCCTGGGTTGTCCTGTAACCTCTACTTGAGTGAGACACACACACACACACACTCTGACACACACACGCATGAATACTCACACACAAACACACTAAATAAATAAATAAGAAAAAAATAAATGTAAAAAAAAATCAAAGAAAAGGGAAAAAGAGCTTGGGTGTAACCTAGCTGTGGTGTGCTTGCTTGTCCAGTACGCTCAAGGCCCTGGCTTCCAACACGAGTCCTGCAAAGAAAAATAAAAAGTCAACAAATATGAGGTCCACTGGCTTCTAGAGGAGACCACAGCTGTGCTGGCCTCAGGCAGGCTGAGGGACAGTATTCTGATCCCCTTGACACCGGCGCGGGACAGGAAATCACTGAGGTGCTTTCAGCTGTTCTCATCCACTGACCACAACACCCAGACCTCTGGGGTCAAGGAAGAAAGGCCCTGGGCAGTGAGCATTCCTGCCTAAGTGGCCTCAATGGTCAAAGCAGGCACGGGCTATAAGCAGAGCCAATGAGGCAGCATAGGGCACGAGATCCAGGCACCGTCCATCAAGATGAAGATGCTCCTGAATGCCCAGGCAAGGGCTGGTGACCGAGCATAGCTATAGCCTAGTCCCTCAGCAAGGAAGGCCAGAGCATCTGGATAGGCAGGACCCCTCCTAGGCTGTCCACACTGCGGAGTTTCCCATGGGGTAAGCAGGGGGCTTTTGCCAGGAAGGGGAGGTATGGGTGCTGGGCTGGCCTCAACAACAGCTGTCTGCTCTGGCCTCCTGCACAGGGTTGTGCAATCAAAGCCAAAGAACCATGGGCTGCTTTCCCGCTGTGGCCTGAGCTAAGCAGAGAATCCACCCAAGAAGCCCAGCCAGGGATGCGGGGAGAGAGGACCGTGGCTAATGTCCGCTGAGAACCTGGAACCCAGGTTCTGGGCACTGCAACTGCCCGGGAAGCTCTGTGCTCCCAGAGACCACAAGGCAGGCTGGCCACCTCAGCCGACGCTGGGTTTGTATGGCGCTATCCAGGTCAGTTCACAGTGTCACAGGCCAGAGATACACAGCTGGAGGAGGCTCTGAGCCAAGAGCTGAGGGTCCTGGCGAGAGTTCCTGCTGGAAAGCAGGGGGCTGGGAGTGAGCAAACACAGTGGGGCCTGGGAACTGGGAGCTTCTCCAAAGCCTGCAAGGGCAAAGGGACAAGACTGACTCCATATGTCCAGGGAGGAGGAGCGGGTCAGTCTCCTGTGGCAACCTGGGGCTGCTACAGCACCCAGTTCTCCAGCCAGCCCCTAGCCTCCATGTTGTTCTGATGGCCCTTTGTAGATGTGATTAAAATCCACATGAGTGGGGTTCTACGTACCTGAGGTTGGAGGTCACTCTGGACAACCTGTGTGGGCCAGACTGGGTCGGGTGTGAGGCCTGGGGAAGGGTCTGAGCTTCCCTGCTGGTGGACAGCAGCCAGCTGGATACCCAGGCTGTCATTTCCTCCTTCAGAGGTTAAACTTGCCTAGCCAGCCCCTTCCCAAGAGTCCCAAGTACAGGCCAGTCTCTGGGAGAGGAGGGAGTGCAGGGATGTGATGGAAGAAGGTTTGAAGCCTTGGGGAGAGGAACCTTTACTCTGGCCAGGTCAAACACGTGTGTGCTTATGCAACTGGGATGAGAGGACTTTGCCACCCAGGGAAGTTAGTTCAGAGCTCTAGGGCAGGACTTCCCCTACCTCATCCACGTGACCCCTGCTGCCATTGTAGCAGCGGGTATACATCTGTGCAGTTGTGGGCTGCAATATCACTCTCTCTCTCTCTTTTCTTAAAAATTATATACGTGTGTGTGTGTGTGTGTGTGTGTGTGTGCGTATTTTAATTTTCAGACAGAGTTTTCACTAAATAGCCCTGGCAGTCCTGGAACTCACAGAGATCCACCTGCCTCTGCCTCCCTGTGAGAGCCAAACTTACATTTTAAGTTTTAATGACTATGCCTGAGAGACCCAGGAAACAAAATGCCTCTGATCTGCAAGCCCCTTGCCGGAGGACAGAGAGTTCCTGAAATACTGGAGGCTGCTGTTTATGGGAGATAACAAACCACATGTTTTCACTCCCCTAAACAAGTTTGTTGGGCCCATCTGCACTAGATGTGTGTGACCACATGTGGGCGGGAGGTACATAGGCAGGAAATAGGAGGCTATATGCTTGCCCCTGGTTGGACCTAATTGGAAATGCAATGGGTTTCTTTCCTTCCTTCCTTTCTTCCTTCCTTCCTTCCTTCATTTCTCCCTCCCTCCCTCCCTCCCTCCCTCCCTTTCTTTCTTTCTTTCTTTCTTTTGTTCCTTTTTTATTTTCTTTTCCCCTGAGACAGGGTTTCTCTGTAGCTTTGGAGCCTGTCCTAGAACTAGCTCTTGTAGACCAGGCTGGCCTCAGACTCATTGAGATCCGCCTGCCTCTGCCTTCCGAGTGCTAGGATTAAAGTCATGCACCACCACCACCTGGCTTTCTTAATCAGCTGCAAACCATGATTCTGAGCCATTTCCAGGGAATCTGGGTATGGACCTGACCAGAGCCCATCTGCCTGGCCAGTATTTAATTAAAACTTGCTTCACATTTGACTTTAAACTGTGATAGTGGCCTTATTCTCGATCGGTGGGATTAACACCCAAGTGCCAGGATTAAATTGTGCCATCGCCGTGCCTCCAGCTAGAGACTTTGACTCTACAGAACTTGGGCAGGGGTATTGCTCCCTCACTTTGGATGAATGAGGGGACTGGATTGCTTACCGCTCTATAGTGTGAGCAGAGGCTCCAGTGCCCATGGGGCTGTCAGAATCCTGACTTCAGCCGTTGATCTGAGGTAATCAGATACAAGGTGGCTTTAGCTTGCTTCCAGGGAAGGAACCTGACGGACATGGGCCCATTGCTTTCAACCTCTCTCCTCCATCACCAAGGATCTCCTACAGTCTCTTCCCCATGCTGACTAGAAGCCAGTCCAGCTCGCAGGAGCCCCAGGCAGAGCTTCAGGGGTACTCTGTCTACCTGAGTGTCCCCACAAGTCAAGGTCAGATACGCTCAGAATCTTCTCCATGGGGACAAAAGAACAAGGCACAGGAGCTGAGATATGGGTGTGGTCAAAGCGTTAAAGAAGCCACCTGCGGTCACACATGGATGGGCAGGATGGTCCACCAGGACAGGGTGGGACAGTCCCGCTGACTTACTGACCATGTGAATAGAGTCTGCTCAGCATCATTCTCTGCTCCGAGAGCTGATGGCTCCTTTGGGGACCAGGTAACTGGTTTTGACCTCACCACATCACTGTACAGAGCAGGAGACCGAGGCAAGGAAGGTGTAACTCTTGGTATGGAAAGCCTATGACATGACCAACAGCTTCCCGTGGAGACAGAGGATTTTTCTTTTTTTCCCTGCCACCGCCTCCCATTTCCCTCCCCCTCCCCCATTAAGTCCCCCTCCCTCGTCAGCCCGAAGAGCAATCAGGTTTCCCTGCCCTGTGGGAAGTCCAAGGACCACCCACCTCCATCCAGGTCTAGTAAGGTGAGCATCCAAACTGCCTAGGCTCCCACAAAGCCAGTACGTGCAGTAGGGTCAAAAACCCATTGCCATTGTTCTTGACTTCTCAGCAGTCCTCATTGTCCGCTATGTTCAGCGAGTCCGGTTTTATCCCATGCTTTTTCAGACCCAGGCCAGCTGGCCTTGGTGAGTTCCCAATAGAACATCCCCATTGTCTCAGTGTGTGGGTGCACCCCTCGCGGTCCTGAGTTCCTTGTTCATGCTCTTTCTCCTTCTGCTCCTGATTTGGACCTTGAGATTTCAGTCCGGTGCGAGACAGAGGATTTTTTGTGCTGTCTGGCCTCACCCTCTCAAGGGATTTTTCAACCACATCCACCCTTTCCCTGTTCTGGCTTAGCCCACTGCTCAGTCCCACTCTTCCGTCATCTTCCCTGAGGCCTGGAAACAATCCTGCCATACTCCAGAGTCAGACACGAACACCACATTGCCCCCCCCCCCCCCCCCGACAGCACCAGGGCCCTGTGCTCAACCCTCTGGCGGTTGAGTCCTTAGACTCCTTAGACACCCCCACTCCACATTATGCAAAGTTTGGAAGGCATAAGGCCCTCATACATCTGCACCCATACACTGTCCCCCCCCCCCCTCACTGTGGGCCACAGGGTGTTCAGCCCAGAGCAGGCTGAGACCATGCCTCACCGTCCACCACAGGCTGTCCTTTGGAGATGCCAGCTCTGTTCCGTGCCTGACCAAGCACCCACTCTCCATTCTCTCCAGTCACTGGCCAGCCCCACCAAACTGAGGCTCAGGGAAGCCCAGGGTGCACAGAGGCCTGTCCAAGGCTCCAGGCCTGCTGTGTGTCATTGGTCAGTTGGTGCCCATACCCAGTGCAACAGCACTCTGTCTGATCCCTTGGTGTGGAGAGGTTGCATGGAGCAGCATTCTCTGGGCACAGGGGACAGTGGTTGGTGTCACCCAGCACACAGAGGTGACCTTGAGGTTGGAGTGCTGTTTGTAATCAGAGAGGTCCACACATCAGCTTAAAGCTTTCTGCGGTGCAGGACTGTCCTCTGGGCCAGGCAACCACCAGCTGTTCACAGCTGGATGCTTGACTACTGGTGCCTCTCACAGAGGCAGGGTAGACCTTGCAGGACCCTGTCCTGAGTGCTTAGCCACTCCTCTCAACCGGTTGTGCGAAATTCTGCCTTAGTTACCTGTCACCTTGGGGCCTCTTGAAAGGGCTAGAGTACATAATTCAGGCAGGGCTAGGGGAAGGGGCTCTGTTTGTGCAGCCGTGAGAGGCCATCATCCATGCTGGATGGAGGCTTTTGATGTGGCTGCTCTGGGGTCCCACGTGCTCTAGTAAGCCACGCTGCCTCACCCATGTTCTGTAAATTGAGCCTGATAAACTCATTGGCACCCCAGGGGGAACTTGGGTAGGACTGAACCTTAGATTGCCATCGGGGGCCTTAGAAGGAAGGAGGAAGACACTGCCTAGTTTCCCCTCCAGGGAGAAAATTCTTGCGACACTAGGGAAGTGGATTGACAAAGCCTGTTTCCATGGAGCTCAGACTGTGAGAATTTCTGGCTAGGGTATGGATTAGTTGGTAGAGTGCCTGCCTAGCATTTGATCCCCAGTACCACATGAACTGGGTGTGGTTGCCCACCTGTAGTCCCAGCACGCAGAAGGAGGATCCGACATTCAAGGTCATCCTTGGATACAGAGCAACTTTTAGCCTACAATGCATGAGACCTGGTCTCCAAAAGATCCTTGGAGGCTGAAGTTAAGTTAAAAGTGCACACGGCTTTGTAGAAGACCCAAGCTTGGTTCCTAGCACCATGTGCAGAGGATCGCAATCACCTGTAACTCCTACTCGGTGGGGGTTTGATGCCTCTGGCCTCGCTGATAACACTTGTGTCTATGCACACACACACACACACACACACACACACACACCTAGCTGCATGCACACATGCATACATGCACACACACAAATAAATCCTTTTATTATTTGTTTGTTTGTTTGTTTTTCTGAGCCCTTGGCCACTAAATAAAAGAGCACGTTCCCAGGCCGCCGACACTCTGTCGCGCTCACTGGCACTGGCCACCCTACTCAGGATGCTGCTGTTGGCATTTTGTTACAGCAATGGAGTTGTGCCATGCCCAGCTTGCACTTAGGTGTCCGAGTTTAGTGTTGTTATTTGTGACTAAGCCAGGGTCAGCCACATAGCCAGCCCCCACCAGCTTCTCAGAGGCAGGAAGGAGGAGCCAGGCTCTCAGAGGATGACCTTCAGAGGTGAGGTGAAGGCAGGCAGCTGAGGTGCCCTGCAGCCCCATGGGCTGTTTTGTTTCTGAAGTACAGGTGGGGATCTTGGGCACTCAGATTTCTATGGGAAGCTCTGCAAACAGACATGGCACCTTTATAGATACAGACACTCAGCCCTGATAGCCAGCCTGGTGATAGCCAGATACCCATCTGGCTCTCTAGACCAGACTCTTTGAAGACCTTTGTTCTCCTGCATCAGTTTCTCCATCTTGGAGATGGGATTTTCCTGCATACAAACACTGCCCCCTTTTAATTCAGTGAGAATCCACACAAAAAGCAAGAAGTCCCCTGGCTGTGTTCCTGGCTCCTATCCACTAGCTCTAGACTCTCCTAAGATTACCCAGGCCCTGTTGTGATATGCCCAAGGGGACTGTCATTCCATGGCCACTTGTCCCTGAAGTGACTCAGGGTCTGCACTTATTGCCTTTGGCACACTGAGGGGTTTACGCTTTTGTGTCTTAGTCTATGTTCTGTTGCTGTGGAGAGATACTATAAGCATAGCGACTCTTATAAAGGAAAGCATTTAGTGGGGGTTGGCTCACAGTTTCAGAGTTTAGTCCATTATTGTCATGGTGGGAAGCATGGCAGTGTGCAGGCAGACATGGTACTACAGAAGGAGCTGAGAGTTCTGCATCCAGAGTCACAGGCAACAGGAAGAGAGAGACACTGGGCCAGGCTTGGGTTTTCAAAACCTCAAAGCCCACCCCTAGTGACGACACACTTCCTCCAACAAGGACATACCAACCTCAACAAGGTCACACCTCCTAATCCTTCTCAAGTAGTGCAACTCCCTGGAGACTAAGAATTCGAATAGATGAGCCACTGGGGAGCATCTTATTCAAACCACCGCAGCAAGAAGTGGGTTAGGCTGTCTCAGCTTTTCACTAACAGCGGACCACAAACTCTGGAGGCTCCTTGGTGAACCAGTGTCCTCTCCAGCCCCCAAATGTCACTCACATTCCTCACAGCTCCTCCCACAAACACATCTGCCTCACCTCTGTTTCTGTACCCCCAATCTTGCCTCCCTTTGTGAAGGACCAGTGAGATCACATGGGGCTCACACAGGAAACCCTACAATATCTGCCAGCTCGGAGCCCTTAGGTAGACCACATAGAGCTGCCGAATCCTTCTGCGACCTACGCTAACAAACTCACAGCTCCAAGGACTAGACAGAGGGCACCTTTGGAAAGAGGTAGGTTTTCAGTCTCTAGACTCTTGCATTCAGTGCCCCCAGGCAAGGGTTTATCCAGGCAGAGCCTGGTGCACAGTAGAGATTCCATAAACTCTTAGTGGTTCATGAAGTTGGGGACGAACATGACCCTGACTTCATAGACTCCCTCAAGAATTCTGTACTCAAGGGGCAGAGGCAGATGAATCTGTGAGTTCAAAGCCAGCCTGAAGTATCCAGAAGTTCCAGGATAGCCAGGGCTATGCGGACAAATCATGTCTCAAAAAAAAAAAAAAAAAACCATTAAAAAAAGAACTTAGGGCCACATCCCTGTACTCTTTGAGGAGAGCAGTCTGAGGCTTCTCACCGACTGGGCCTGAAAGTCCCCAGGGAGGGGAACCAAGACAGAACAATTTTCTTGGTTCAGTTGAAGGTAGCCCTGTGGTGATACATTAGTTATAGGAGACATGCAGAGAGCCACGTGACCATCACAGGAACCAAGGAGAGCTGCTGACTAGCTATTGGGTACCCGAGCAATGGGTGACCCTGCAGGGGACCTTCCACTTCTGGGATGAAGAGAGCTCTGTCCTGTGTGCTGCAAGTATGTGGTCAGGGTGACAAAGGGCTCTGTCCAGACAGAGATGCAGGATGGCCAAGACAAGAAGGAGCCAACTTGGGGATCTCTGCAGAGCTGGGTTCTGATCCAGCCATGAGGCAGGAGACCTAAGCACCTCTCTCTCTCTCTCTCTCTCTCTCTCTCTCTCTCTCTCTCTGCAGAGGCCAGAAAAGGGTGTAGGATCCCCTGGAACTGGAGTACCAGTGGTGAGCTGCCTGGTGGGTGCTGGGACTCAAACCTGGGTCCTCTGGAAGAACAGTCAGTGTTCCTAATCACTGAGCCATCTCTCCAGTTTCTGGTGTTTGGGTTTTGTTTTTGTTTTAGCCAAAAGACTTGTGCAAAAGCAATTTAAAAAATGCACCAGTTTCATGGGTACTTTATTTTTTTAAGTCTTATGAGTGGCTTGCTCTGCAATATCAGAGTGTCTAAGCTGGGGTGACTGGGAAAAAACAGGAGTTTATTGGCTCATGGTTCTGGAGGCTGTGAAATCCAAGGACTTGACACAGACACATGGTGAAGATATTTTCCCTACATTGGATGCCCCATGGTGGGAGGCTGAGGGCCGGAAGAGAGCCCAGCTCACCCTTCTCTCAGGAGCCCACTCCCAGGTAGCTAACCCTACTCCCATGATAGCGGTCTCCACTCAAGGGGGCTAGAGTCAGCCTGGTATGATGTGTTTGCCTCTTATCCTAGCACTTGAGAAGCTGAGGCAGGAGAATCAGGAGTGAGAGAAAGGCCAACAACAGAGGATTACCGGCTCCTTCTGAAGATCCTCTCAGCTCCTGCTGGGGAGGAGCTGCCTCCTGTGGTCGCAGGGCGCCTTTAAGCCACAGCCCTGAGGCTTCTGACTTAGGCACTGGATCTTGTCTATAGAAACACTTAGAATAATAGTAATTTTATTGTTGTTTTTTGAGACAGGGTTTCTCTGTGTTGCTCTAGCTGTCCTGGAACTTGCTCTGTAGACCAGGCTGACCTCAAACTCACAGAGATCCTCCTGCCTCTGCCTCACGAGTGCTGGGACTAAAGGTGGATGCGCCACCACTGCCTGGCATAAGTTTCTATTTTTTTTTACATTTATTTTTTTTTTATTGAGAAAAGGAGAAAAAGAAAAAACAAGTTTCCACCTCCTCCCAGCCTCCCATTTCCCTCCCCCTCCTCCCACCCTTCTCCCCCTCCTCCCACCCTTCTCCCCCTCCCCCCACTCCTCTCCCGCTCCCTCTCCAGTCCAAAGAGCAGTCAGGGTTCCCTGTCCTGTGGTAAGTCCTAGGTCCTCCCCTCTCCATACATTTCTAGGAAGGTGAACATCCAAACTGGTTAGGCTCCCACAAAGCCAGCACATTACGTAGGTTCAAAACCCCGTGCCATTGTCCCTGGCTTCTCATCAGCCCTCATTGTTCGCCATGCTCAGAGAGTCCAGTTTTATCCCATGCTTTTTCAGTCACAGTCCAGCTAGCCTTGGTGAGCTCTCAATAGATCAGCTCCACTGTCTCAGTGGGTGGGTGCACCCCTCGTGGTCCCGACTTCTTTGCTCATGTTCTCCCTCCTTCTGCTCCTCATTGGGACCTTGGGAGTTCAGTCCAGTGCTCCAGTGTGGGTCTCTGTCTCTATCTCCATCCATCACCAGATGAAGGTTCTATGATGATATGCAAGATATTCGTCAGTATTGCTATAGGATAGGGTCATTTCAGGTTCCCTATCCTCAGCTGCCCAAGGAACTAACTGGGGACCTTGGCTTGGGCATAAGTTTCTATTTTTAGCTATTAGTTCTGTGCGAGTTTTATACAATGTGTTTTCATCGTATTCACCCCCTATTTTCTTGGTTCTTTGGCATCTGGTTGGTAGGTTTCTTATCGGAAACCATGGTGGTTGGAGAAAGTGGCACAAGTTTGCCAAGATTAAAAAAGAAGGAATGTTGCCGGGTGGTGGTAGCACAGGCGTTTAATTCCAGCACTGGGGAGGCAGAGGCAGGAGGATCTCTGTGAGTTTGAGGCCAGCCTGGTCTGCAGAGTGAGTTCCAGGACAGCTAAGGCTGTTATACAGAGAAACCCTGTCTTGAAAACCAAAAAGAAAGAAAGAAAGAAAGAAAGAAAGAAAGAAAAGAAGGAATATCAATGCCTGTCAATCAAACAGTGCCCCACCAGAGACCTCCACAGGAAGGAGGAAATGTGAAGATATTCTCAGATGTAGGAAGACTGAGAATTTGTCACTAGCGGGCTGGTCCTGAGAAAGTGGGCAAAAGGAAGCTCTTGAAAGGGAAAGGAAATAAGAAAAGATTTGGGCCAGCAAGATGATTCAGTGGGTAAAGGAGATTGCTCCTGCACCTGATGGCCTGAACTCTATTCCTGGTACCTACAGGGTGAGAACCAATTCCCAAAAGATGTCCTCTGGCTGACATGTAGACACTGTGGCATACACACACAGCTACCCACCCAACCCTCCACATCACACAAAACAAATAAATGTAAAATAAAATTGCTCTTAGAGAAGGAATCTTACAATTGAAGGGAAGGAAAAAATAATTAAAAGTTTCAGTGCCTCACGCGGGTGCCGGGCTCAGTGCCTCACGCGGGTGCCGGGCTCAGTGCCTCACACGGGTGCCGGGCGCAGCACCTCACACGGGTGCCGGGCACAGCCTCACACAGGTGCCGGGCGCAGAGCCTCACACCGGGCAATCCTAGCACTCGAGAGTCTGAGGTTGTAGGGTTGGTCTGAGTTCAAGGCTAGTGTGAACTACAGAGTGAAGCCTTGTTTTAAAGAAAGATGTGGAGCCTGATTGGGAGCTTCAGATCCAAGTCTCTACCAATGTTCATCCGAGAAGCTTTTTCTTGCAGTAGATAGATTTACTAACAAAGGATTAATAAAAATTCTCTGATTTTTAAAGATTTATTTTTAGTATTTTAAACTATGTATAGATGTGTCTGTCTGAATGTGGATTGTGAATGGGAGTACAAGTCCCCACGGCCCCCAAAATATTATTAAAAACAAACAAATAAAAATGGATAGAAACAACAGACTTGGGATGGAGAAACAGCTTACTAGTTAAGACCAATATAAGACCTAAGTTCAGTTCATAACACCAGGTCAGGTGGTTCAAAACCACCTATAGCTCTCGTTCCAGGGAATCCAACACCCTCTTCTGACCAAGGTAAAAACGAAGAGAAACAGAGGGAACAGATATAAAACCAAAATCCATGCCAGTCTTAAACCCTAACATAATAGCAGTTACACTAAATACAAATGGCCTAAATTTACTAATTAAAAACCCAGAGATTTATAGAGTGGATTTTGTTTGTGTGTTTGTTTGTTTAAGACAAGGTCTCTCTATGTAGTCTTGGCTGGTCTGGAACTTGCTTCGTAGACCAGGCTGGCCTCAGACTCAACGAGATCCTCCTGCCTCTGCCTCTGAGTATTGGTACTTTTTGCTGTGCTACCATACCCAGACTTGAAAAAAGGAGTTAGTTATGTGTATGTGCATATACCTGAGAGTATGCATATGTCCCACACACATGGATGTGCCCCTGGAAGACAGAAGAGGGCATCAGATCCCCAAAGCTAGAGTTGTAGGCAGTCATAGGCTGCCTAATACGGGTGTTATGAACTGAGCCTGAGTCCTAGGCAACATCAGCAAGTGCTCTTGACAACGGAGCCATCTCTCCAGTCCCTGCAGACTAGATTTTAAATTTTTATTACATTTTTATTTATTTATCATGTTCGTGTATCATACATGTTTGTTTTACACATGCGTCATATGTGTGTGTGCATGTGTGTATTTTGTGCATGTGTATCTCATGTATGTGCTTGTTATAGCAATTGTATGCAAGTCCACCATGTGACCAGAAATCAGTTCTAGGCTGTCCGATGTGGCAGCAAGTGTCCTCGCCTACTGAGCCATCTCCCAGTCTCCAGAGTAGACTTCCTTCTTCCTTCCTTCCTTTCCTTTTTTCCTTATTTGTATTTTTGAGACAGGATTTCTCTGTGTAGCCCTGGCCATCCTGGAACTTGCTCTGTAGACCAGGTTGGTCTTGAACTCAGAAATCCATCTGCCTCTGCCTCCCGAGTGCTGGGATTAAAGATATGCACCACCATACCTGGCTTCATAGTATACTTTTTAAATGACTCAAAACTCAAATGTAAATATAAAAAACCCACTTAAGCTAGACATGGTGGCTCATTTCTTCATTCCTAGCACTATGAAAGCAGAGGCAGGTACATCTCTGTGAGTTTGAGGCCAGTGTGATCTACATAATAAGTTCCAGGACAGCCAGGAACATATAGAGAGACACTGTCCAAAAAAGAAGGAAACCTATTTAAATACAGATGTGCCTTAGTTTACAACCAGAAACTGATGGCTGGAAAGCCCAGAGGCATAGGATAGAACCAAACAACATTGGCCAAAAAAGAAAATTTAATGAAATGATTCCTATACTCATAGATCGGTGCCTAGCCCAGTGGTCATTAGAGATACTTCACCAAGCAACTGATGGGAGCAGATTCAGAGAACCACAGCCAAATACTAGGCAGATCTTGAGGAATCCTGCCCAAGAGGAGGAGGAAGCCAAAGGGGTCAATGACACCACAAGAATGCAGCCCACAGAATCGACTAAGCAGGGTTCTCACTACAGGCTCACAGAGACTGAAGGGGCAGTCAGAGAGCCTGCGTGGGTTTGTGCTAGGTCCTCTGCGTGTATGTTATGTTGTTATGTTGTGTAGCTTAACGTTGTTGTGGGGCTCCTGACAGTGGGAGTGGGAGCTGTCTCTGACTCTTTTGCCTGCTCTTGGGACCCTTTTCCTCCTACTGGGTTGCTTCATCCAACTTTGATATCAGAGTTTGTGCCTAGTCTTATTGCTGCTTCTTATGCCATGTTCATTGATAGCCTTGTGGATCTGGGGAAGAGGGGAGGTGGATGGGGAGCTGGGAGGAGTGGAAGGAGGGGAAACTGAGGCCAGGATGTACTGTTTGAGAGAATAATAATAGTAATAATAATAATAAGTAAAAAGAAAGAAATCTATTTAATACAGATATGCCTCAATTTACAACCCATAACCTGAAAATACCATGATTTGAAAATACACCTACTGGACTAACCGCTGAACGTTACTGCCGAGGAACACGGTGCAAGTGCTCACTGCAGAGACCAGTGCAGCCTGTCTGCTCTGCGGTTGTGCAGCTGACTGGGGGACAGTAATGTTGCATGTCACCAACCCAGGAAAAGATGACTATGCCTGAGTGATCAAACAAAAATGCCTCTGATCTGCAAGCCCCTTGCCCAAGGACAGAGTTCCTGGGAGATAACAGGCCACATGTTTTCACTCCCTACACAAGTTTGTTTGACACACCTGCTCTGGATGAGCATGACCATATGTGGGTGGGAGGTTCACAGGCAAGAAACGCATCAGGATGTATGCTTGTCCTCACTTGGAGCCATTGCAAACCATGACTCAAGGCCATTTTCTGAAAACCCAGAGATGGGCTGAAAGTAAAAGCACTGATGGAAACATGTGTACCAGGTGTGATAGTGTTCCTTCCTGAAGCTGAGATAAATATCCCAGCAAATGCAGACCAATGGGGAAGGGCTCATTGTGGCTCACAGCTTGAGGGGGTCATTCCACCATAGTGAGGAAGATTTGGCAGCCAAAGAGGAAGACAGGGTGGCAGGAGCAGGGAGCTGGCTGCTCACCCTGTCTCTGCAGCCAGGAAACAGAAAAAGGTCCATGACCTTCCTCACCAGCTGGAGAGCAAGTGTTCAAACACACATGCCTGCTGGGGACATTTGCCATCCAAACTATAACCCTGCAAAATGTAATCAAAAGACGTGGGTCTGGCTGGGTCTGGGGGAAGTAGCTGGCCAAGGAGCAAGGAGATTACAGAGACAGAAGAGAGACATCACAATGAAGTGGCAGGGCTCGGCCACCGAGAGGACAGCAACTCCCATGCCTGAGACATGTCAGCAGAAGTCAACGGGGAAAAGGAGAAATGAGTAAATGTCCAGCTGCAAAACCCGACTCCTAGCTCAGTGACACTCACTGCCAGGGACACAAAACTTCCGCCAGCTGCAATCTCGCTGTTCTTTAGCGACTTTCTATCGGCTTTGGAATAACACTGTTTTCAAAGACTCACTGGACAATCATTCAGAGAGGCTTATATTGGACTGGCAAGATGGCTCTGCAGGCAGAGGTGACTGTGGCTAAGCCTGACCACCTGAGTTTGATCCCTGGGACCTACACAGTAGGAGAGAACTGACCCCTGCAGGTTGCCTTCTGACCTTTGCAGGAGCCATGAAGTAGGTTCCCAAGTAAACAAATAAATATTTTTATTTTATTTACTCGTTTTTGGTTTTTCTTCCCACCCAACCTCCACCCCCAAGACAGGGTTTCTCTGTAGTTTTGGAGTTATATTCTGGCCTAAAGTAAAGCTATCAGTATGAAAGAAATGGAACCATTCAGGGTGTGGTCTTTGACATATCAGACTAAGTAGGAAGCAATAGCAGGAGGCTTTCCCAAGAATCAGAATTAAACATGCTTCTAAATGATCTGTGAGAAATATAAATTGGGGAAATATAAAAAACAAACAAGCCACAAACAGAATAACCCGATTTTTTGGATTTGATCTTGCTCTGACTTTTCTTTCAGTTCTTTTTGAGGCAGGGTCTCGCTGCACAGCCTTGGCTGCTTTGGAGCTCCCTGTGTAGACCAGGCTAGCCTTGTACACATAGAGATCTGCCTGCCTCTACCTCCCAAGTGCTAGGATTAAAGGTGTTTGACACCAGCAAAATCAATTTATCGTTATCTTCATTGTGTGTGTGTGAGTGTGTATGTATGGTGGGCACGTGAGTCACAATGCATGTTCTTGGCTTCCAAGTTTATGTAGGTTCCAGGGATTGAACTCGGGTCCTCAAGGTTGCACAGCAAGTGCTCTACCAGCTGAGCCAAC